>NW_015388756.1:466340-497820 GCF_001527695.2 Protobothrops mucrosquamatus
ATACATACATACATACATACATGTGTTTTCCTTCTGATAGAGTGGATAGTCAGGAGGAAAAAAATACAGAAATTTCTTTTTAACGAAATACAGAGACCAAGCACAATGTGCAAGAGCTTTACATTGGCCATTAAGAATCAACAACAGAGAAGAAAAAAGTAGAAATCCCAGAGAGAGCGCTAAGACGTAACAGGCTCTGTAAAAAGCAAACATTGATGTAAAATAGTAACAGTATAGAAATAATAGTAATTAAGTATAGGGATAATACTATACTGATGGTCATAGTATAGATCAGGGATCTTCAAACTTGGCCCTTTTATGACTTGTGGACTTCAGCTCCCAGAATTCCTCAGCCAGCATGCCTGGCTGAGGAATTCTAGGAGTTGAAGTCCATGAGTCATAAAAGGGCTGAGTTTGAAAATCCCTGGTATAGAAGTAATAAGAGCAGAGCATAGCAATAATTGTAATAGTCGTATTAATACTATAGCAGTAATAGAAATAATACAAGTAGTAGTCCTCGCTCAACCACGGGTCGCTTAGCTTAGTGACCATTCAAATTACGATGAACTCCCAAAAGCTACTTATGACCCAGTTCCAAAGTTCCCATTTATAACATTTCTTGCTGCCCATAGAAATACGTTGATTCACCTAACAACCACAGCATTCCCTTAACAAGCTGAGCTGCAAAAAAAGTTGTAAAATTGAGTCCGGTCTCATGGGTGCCTCGCGTTCCGATCATCATGACTTATATGTCTCCATTTTTGGGACAGGGCATCAATCCTGAAATTCTTTAAGAGCATTTAACGTTAAATAAAATTTTGCTGAGAATTAATGGAGTCTACATCTGCTGACAGCATAAAACAGAAAGCTGGGTGCACATATGTAAGATATACACATTATATAACCTTAAAAGGGTTTCAAATGAAGCTTCAACCTGATACAAGAGCTGAGAAAAGTGTTTTGCCACTGAAAACATTTCATGAGTTACCCAGAAAGAAAACACTGCCCCAGAGTGTAACTTTTGCAGTGTAAGAAATAGCTCAGACACAGACTTTAGGCAGTAATGCTGAATACAAAGCTTCAGGGAGGACAACAATATTATGGCTTTATATAAAGGATATATCTTACATATGTACATGGCTATGATGTTATTTCCTTTTGGGAGAAAACATTTTGCACAGTGGAGCAAAAGGAAATAAAGTCAGGAAGGAGATAATAGAGAAAAGAAGAAATCTAGCTATAATGGTGCTTAAAAATTTGCTAACCTATTTAATGATAAGGCAGGGCCACCCATACTCACACCTATCATCCCATTGATTGAAATAGATGTCTCCAACTTCCTCTTTAAACGAATTGTTAATTCTAGAGGTTCATATACTTTTGGCAATCACAAATATGTAACTGTGGATCGTTTTCCTCAAATAAATGGATTAGTACAATGTTTTTAACTCATTTATTTAATTGGGTTTTCTTTATCTAGTTTTAGGACCTGTGTGGGGAACAGATCATGTTTTAGGTCATATTTATTCAGAAATATTGAAAATTCAAGAGNAATAATTATTTTTCATTCATGAGTTAAAAAGATGGTGTTTATAATACTTGATAGAGTAAAAGATACTTTGGGACAACTGGAAAATGTATTTCTAGTTATAGAACTCACAGATTGGGTGAGCAGTCTAATTATTATGGAAAATAAAAATGGGAAGCTAAGTAAATGTTTGGATCTATTCTAAGATTTAGAAAGACAGCTTTATATAACATCACAAAGCCTGAAGAAGAGTTAGGCCATCTGTCAGGCATGAAAATTGCTACCATTCTGGATAAAAAGATATATATTGGCAGATGAAATTAGATGAGTTTTCATCAAGTCTGTGTAATTTTATATACCCCAAGGAAGATATTGCTTTTATTGTTTGCCATTTGGCTTAAGCCCTTCAATGAAAATGTTTAGCAGAAAAAGAAGAAGAAACATTTAATCACATAAAAGAGATGTATATGATAATAGATGATACAATAATCACAGCAGAGATTTCAGAACAGCGTGATCAAATTCTTCCTCAAGGTATAGAAACAGCATGTGTAAAAATGTTGAACAAATAACACATACAGTTCAATGTTTTTTTTCAGTTAAAGAGTCAGAAACTGTTGATAGTATTCAGTCTGATGTTGGGCTGTAAGAAACATAGCACACCTACAGAATAAACAAAGTATGTTGAGATTGTTTGGATGTATATAATACTTGTCCCAAGACACTCCGAGACAAACAAAGCCAACAGCACATGTTCTGAATTTGCTGAAGAATGATGTAGAATTTCAGGATATCAGAATTGCAGAGTATCAGAAAGTCGATGCTGCTAAAAAACAGCTGTTTTATCAGGTACTGTAGTTGTTGCTCAATGTTTTGATGGCAACAGGACAATGTATGTGGGCACATCAAAACATCTTGGGTCAGACTTAATCCCAAAGAATAAACCAGAGTGATCACAACAAATTATGCACAAATAGAGAAGGAGATGTCCTCAGGTCTGTGCAACGAGCAACCTCCATAAATCTCAAAGGTGCTTTTTTCAAATAACTGATGAAACTTCTTTAATGAGAAGTGAAATGTCTTCCTCAAAGAAAAAAAACAGTCCGGTTGCCTTTCGAAAAAGCATCTTTGCGACAACTATGATCTCCGTAAATGTATGTTCAGAATAGTTGTTTTGGTTCAGATTAATCAATTTTTAAAAGCCACTAAGTGGTACTTGTGCTATTTTCACAGTGGGTTTCTAAGCTTCTTAATGTAGTGTGTACTCCAAACAAATTGGTGTATCTTGCTGAAAATCTGTCAAGAGCTACAATAGGCTAATCTTCAACTGATTAAAGCACATCTGAATGGGTTAGAGCATGGGTGTCAAACTCACCACGTCATGTGACGTGTTGCGACATATTGCGACTTTTTTCACATTGCCGGAGCTGGGGTGGGCGCGGCCTCCGCATTATGCAACTGGCCCATGGGCCGGCAGTTTCACACCTCTGGGTTAGAGTAATTCCTACATTGACTAAACTAGCCAGAGATCTTAATAGAAAATTGCAATAGGGAAAACTATGAAACAGGATACTCTCCATTTGGTACTGATAGTGATAAAATATGGATGACCGCGGTGTTTGAGAGATGTTTCTCTATTTTAGCCATTCTATTGTTATGGTTCCATTCTCTATCTGTGGAACAGAATGGTTATATCTCAGTCCGAGAGACAAAAGGTACTTGCTCAATTTCATATTTCTCATCAAGGCATTCATAGGACTTGGGCCAAGGCAAAACAAATAATACATTAGCATGTCTGCTCATATTGAAAAGATAGTTGTCAGCTGCCTCATATATTACTTAGCAAGTTTCTGAGAATAATACAGTAACAACAAGCTTTTAAATCACATCAACATGTTCTTCAATTTTTGTGGGAAATGTTTGGCATAGTTATTTTTCAAAGTCATCCCAATCTTTTTTTCTTGTAACTGATTATTTTTCCAAGTTTTTGGATAAATAGAAAGGCCTGTAATTGTCAGGCTTAAAGTGGTGTTTACCAATAATGCTATTTCAATAATAATAATATGCCACTTCTCAGCTTGGATTTTTCAGACGTTTGTTTATGACTCACCATTTTAATAGCTCAGGTGTTTCCAAGCAATTCTTAAGAACAATAAGAATATACTGGTTATAGGAATAACACAATTGCTTACTTTAATAATAATAATAATAATAATAATAATAATAATAATAATAATAATAATAATAATAATTTGAAAGATCTTGGAGGTCATCTAGTCCAACCCCTTGCTCAGGCAGGAAGCCCTATACCATTTCAGACAAATGGCTGTCCAGTCTCTTCTTAAAAACTTCCAGTATTGGAGCATTCATAGCTTCTGGAGGCAGGTTGTTCCACTGATTAATTGTTCTGTCAGAAAATTTCTCCTTAGTTCTAGGTTGCTTCTCTCCTTGGTTAGTTTCCATCCGTTGCTTCTTGTCCTGCCTTCGGATGTTTTGGAGAATAGCTTGACTCCTTCTTCTTTGGGGCAACCCCTGAAATATTAGAACAGTGCTATCAAGTCACCCCTGGTCCTTCTCTTCATTAGACTAGACATACCCAATTCCAGCAACCGTTCCTTATATGTTTTAGCCTCCAGTCCCCTGATCATCTTTGTTGCTCTTCTCTGTACTCTTTCTAGAGTCTCAACATCTTTTTTTACCTCGTAGTGACCAAAACTGGATGCAGTATTCCAAGTGTGGCCTTACCAAGGCATTGTAAAGTGGTATTAACACTTCACCTGATCTTGATTCTATCCCTCTGTTAATGCAGCCTAGCACTGTGTTGGCTTTTTTGACAGCTGCAGCACACTGCTGGCTCATATTTAAGTGATTGTCCATTAGGACTCCAAGATTCCTCTCACAGTTGCTACTATTGAGGAAGGTACCCCCTATACTATACCTGTACATTTGGTTTTTCTTGCCTAAATATAGAACCTTACTTTTTTCACCATTGAATTTCATTTTGTTAGATAGCGCCCAATGTTCAAGTCTGTCAAGATCCTTCTGTATCTTAAGCCTGTCTTCTGGAGTGTTGGACTGTTTATGAACTTTGATTTTATTTCCAGGTGGATTTCATGGAATTATTTCATGAAATTTATTCGAATGCATTTCAAAAATGGCATTGTTGCAATGCCATTGCATGGCATTGCAATGGCATTGTTCAAGTCTGTCAAGATCCTTCTGTATCTTAAGCCTGTCTTCTGGAGTGTTGGCTATTCCTGCCAGCTTAGTGTTGTCTGCAAATTTGATGAGTTCCACATCTATCCCCTCATCCAAATCATTGGTGAAGATGTTGAAGAGCACTGGGCCCAGAACAGAGCCCTGGGGCACCCACTACACATTTTCCTCCATGTAGATACAGTTCCATTGAGGACCACATTCTGAGTATGGCCGGTCAGCCAGCTACGAATCCATCTGGTGATGATGCTATCTAATCCACATTTTTCTATCTTATCAATAGTAGGTTATGATCTACTTTATCAAATGCCTTACTGAAGTCCAGGTAAATTATATCCATAGCATTCCTCTGGTCCACTAATTTTGTCACCTGGTCAAAGAATGCAATAAGATTTATCTGGCATGATCTGTTTTTGACAAACTCATGTTGGCTTTTGGTAATGGTTTTGGTAATGTTTGCCTCTAGGTGTTCGCTAATTCGTTGCTTGATTATCTTTTCCAACATCTTCCCAGGTATTGAGATCAGGCTGATATTGATGAAGTTAAGAAGGAATTTAACTAGTAAACACTTCTTTTCTAGATGCAAAGGTACTAGTCAGTGTAACTGTTCAATTCCAGCAAAGTTAAGATACCCATAAATGATTTTTTAATGATAATGACAGCTACTTATACCTTTCAAGAGAGAGAAGGAGAAAGAGATGTACAGGTGAATACAACTGAAAGCTGTTTGCCTGCAGTTACCACCCCCCCTCCAAAAAAAAGAAAGAAAGAAAGAAAGAAAGAAAGAAAGAAAGAAAGAAAGAAAGAAAGAAAGATGAACAATCGCATTTATATCCCAAAGATACTCTTTCACAAGGCAACTGGACTTTCTTGTTTTTAGAGCCTCAATGACTCTCTAAAACAATGCAAATGACAAGTTGTCTGCAAGGAGTATAAATTCTTCTATTCCCCACCATCCAGTCAAAGCTGAAGAAGCTTCTTGGATTAGAAGTGAAATGTCTTCAAAGAAAACAAGAAAGTCCAGTTGCCTCATGAAAAAGAATCTTTGAGACAACGATCACCTGGATGACTGACAATCTCCATAAAAAAATCACTATATGAAATGATAATTTGTGGTGATAGTTGGTGTTGTAACAACTATAATTTAAGCAATTACATGGCATAATCAAAGTGCATCCACTGAACAATGCTATTCTAGTTTTGTAGGATAGAGTTTATAATTTGTTGAGCCTGATGGCATTTCTGGTGGTGATAGTAAAAAGGATAAAACTCTACTTCTGGAAAATAGTATCTCTACAATGAATATGTCCACATATGTGAGATCTCATGTCTAATTATTTTGCCAGTACAATGAATTCAGGATAATGTACTTTGAGAATGGATTATCTGCAAGGATGGGGACTTCTGGTGACCTCTGGCTCGTTGTAATTAGCAATGTTTATGTTTTCTTTCAATAAAAAGTTTCTTCAGTTTATGTTGTGCCGACACACAAATTTTATTTCCTGTAATTAAGAAGAGATGATATGATATATCTTTAAGACAAATATGAATAAATAAAACCCAGGAGATATGATGATATGAGTTACATTTTGGTTTCTTGCTATGTTCCCGCTTAGCTGTATTTTTTATCTCTGTGCTAGAGACATTTATTTAGAAGATTGGACTACTTTAGGAATACTTTTTAAGGATTATTAAGCCGTGGACATCATAACCTGTTTTATGCTGGGTTTTACTTTCCTTCATGACTTCTGCATTTTTTTGTTTCTTCCAATTATCTTGGTAAATGTTCTTTTGCTAATAATACAGTTTAGAGATGTTTGAGATAGAGATTTATATTATAATTGGTTCTACTATTAAGGTTCAGTTAGCAGAAGGCAATGCTATTCATCTGTTGCATTTGTAGCACTTTCAAGGTCACTTTTCAGTAGGAATGAAAAATTAATATGAGCAATGTATATTGATATATATTTTAGTGAAAGTTTTAAAGATGTACTTAATGTCCACGTAGACAAGAATAATCGACTTACACATAAAACCCACTACACTACCATCTTTATGTCCACGACACAAAAAGAAATTTTACGTAGTGTCAGGATAAATACGTCCTAAAGGAAGGTAAACCATGAAAAGGTAAGGACAGAAACAATACTAATGATAGACAGAATAAGTAGATGCATTCTTCACCTTTAGGCTTTAATACAGAGATTGCAATATTTATTGCTAAAACTGGAATAAAGACCATGAATATGCATTGGCATCTGTAGACGTAAAAACAATTTCCATATTTGTAAATGTAGTCTCTTCCGTCATTTATTACATTGCCTTTCAGTTTACTTTAAAAAAAAACAACCGTAACCCAGGATGGATTGACCTTTTTGCAAAATGTGGATTGACCTGGCTGATTGCAGTCTTCAAACAACAATCCATTAGCACTTTCAACAATATACAGACATATGGTGAATAAAATGTCACATTCAGTCTGCCCATCTCAATCCTATCACATCTGCATTTTGAAAAAGTTTTGTTTTTAAAATTCTTACTATCTGAAAGGATTCTACTTTATCATGCAGCATGAAAGTGCTATGAATTCTGTGTGCTTTCATTATAATCAAAGTAGATTGCTTCTTCACACAACCAATCTGCAAGTAGAATCTGATTGGGTGAAGATTTGCAAGGACTGCAGTGGTGGAGTAGGCATGCACAGGGATTTGGGTATGGTATAAGCATATCCATCCTCATTCTTATGTGACCCATCTCACTTATACTCTGTTCAAGATGAATGGCAAGTTTCATGAGATAGGACAAAATGAGTAGGGTTGGAGATTAGGTACAGAAATGATAACTCTTGTTAGCATACTAAACTCCTTATTTTCTTCTTGTTTGGAATTATAAAATGTAGAGAATATCTCTTTAAAAAGTTACCAAAGTTTGTGATATTTCAGGTCCTGGTTGTGTGGTACTGTCTGTCATCTTTTGATGCACACAAAGCTTCATATCCCAGATGATATTTTCAAAACATTTAACATTAAAAATTAATTAAGAAACTAATATGCCGCAAAATAAACTCTAGCTTCAAACCCTGTCTTCATTTTCAAGAATCTATCAGGATTCCATGTGGGCCTCATAGAGTTCTGAAGGAAATGATAGGGAGATAAACAAGAAATATAAACTAAGGTGCTAGAAATATTGAAGTATAATACTACCAATTTTATCTTTGGTAAATAAGTGTTTTATGACTGACCATGCTCTCCTTAGCAACCATTTTGTGACAGTGCTCATAACAAGTTCTCATTATTCAACATATGCCAACGGTCCCCAAAAGTCCTTGCCTTAAACCATCAAATAACAAGTTATAGGGTCTTTACAAATAGCATTTAACAAAAGATACGGCTTTACAATATACCTTTTAACTTTTTGCTCTCATCCAAGGATGTACTCTATTGTACAGCAGCCTCAAGCAAGTGGAATGGTAAGGCAAAAATGTAGAATCAGCTTATTTATTCCTAATATTTCCTGCCAACAAGATAAATGAAAAGCATGTTCCTATAGGTCTTTCTGCTTATCGATGATGTTAAAGGGAGCAAAGAAGCTGTTAATGGACCTTGGATCTTTTCCATTTATCCTTTCTCAAAAAAAAAATTTTCTCAAAAAATCTTTGGAATTGGTTTACAATAATTTGGGTTAAATCCACAGAATATAAATCCACATTATTCTGGCCATATATCCTTTCTAACATTTGGTTTGTAAACACTGATGATATTCTGGCTTTTGAAGGTCAGCCTTGCTGCACTGTTGTGCAGCTGACTTTGTAACCTGTTGCACTTTATGTTACTTTATCTGCCTCTTGGCTTTCAGCTCAGCTCACTGAATCAATGCCCCTGTGAAAAGGTCAGCTAGCATTTTGAAGAGCCTTCCATTTGTAATAGAATGTAGTTTGCAAACTTTATTTCACAGAAGAATCAATTTAAAACCTTCTAGTGACACTGACTTTGCAGTCTTCCTGATAATATTAAATATATATAAGCCCGCTTTTCTTCACCACAGATCCAAATGTACTTTTTAATGTAAGACAACTTTTTTTTGAATACAAAACGTGTTTTATGGGTATTGATTTCTTTAGGAACGACTTCCATCGTCTACAGAAATCATTGACGTCTCAATTGATTTGTACGTAAAACACCTCTGAACTGACCTCTGCCAAAAAGACGAGATGACTTGAGTCGCTATTTTGTTGTCGTAGTAAGGTAATAACGTTCCACCATTCTCCAACATAGTCTGTACGATATATGGTTATTAGCAATTACTGGGCATTCATTAATTTAATGGGATAATGACTATGAAGGAAGACTTAATCATCCTCTGATATTAAAAATTATACGGGAATTTAAAACAGGTGGAATTATTATCCCATCTGCCTAGCAAAGTAACAATATGTACATTGCATAGACATTCTAGCTGATGGAATATAGGCAACGTTGCATTGGCTTGCATAGAATAATGTACTCCTTCGATTAGAGATCCTGGCTTGCATAGAATAATGTGAGCATTCTTAAATTAAAACTAGGTTTTGGTTGTGCTTGTGGCATATGGATTGAAATGTATGAAAACCGACCGGTATTGTCCTTAATCATTATGGAATGCTGAATATGGCATGGCTATGACTAATTCTGCTAACCTATCCTAAACTTTGGACTTTAGTAAGACTTTAGTAAGTCTGTCTTACTAAAAATATTTTATGAAAGCTTTGATTGATCAAAATCATGATGTGTAATAGAGGCCAATATTTGTGATCCTATCTGGTAAAAAACGAGGCATAATGAATGGTATTTATGTAAAATAGTTTTTGTAGGATCAGATAGTTTTTGTTCTATTTCCTTTTCGTTTTGCTTAACTCAAAGCAAACTTGTGTAACTTTCTGTTGTTATTTCTTAATCCTTTCTGACTTTGGCACAACATCCTTTTTACTTTGAAAGTGAATAGTGTAATAAGTATGTATGTATGGATCAATCTTTTGATTGGTTACAACTTCATTTTATATTCCTATTTTGCATTCATGATTTTATCATCATAATTTTAATACCATCATTCCTCTAGTTCCTCTAGTCCATTCCTCTAGCAACCAGCAAGTATTAGGCTCCCATGCATTCCAACCTGCCATCATTCTGAGATTAGAGATATTTGAAAATGAAATAATAAAATAAAATAAAAAAGCTAAGGCAGAAACAATCCCCTGTCCAACCAGAAAAAACAGGCAATTCCAGTCCTATTACCCATGTACCAAATTTCTGCAAAGTAGAAAATATGGCTTCTGATTACTTGCACATTTCTCTTCTTCTGAGATTGATTTTAAATTTGTTTATCAGTGAAACAACTTGCCTCCAGAAGTTATCGGTGCACCAATAGTGGAGATTTTTAAGAAGGGATTGGACAACGATTTGTCTAAAATGGTATAGGGTTTCCTGCCTGAGCAGGGGGTTGGACTGAAAGACTTCCAAGTTGGCTTCCAATTCTGTTATTCTGTTATTTTATGAAGTACATTTTAATTATTGAAATGTTGGTTCCTTACTCAGTTTGTGGCAGTTCTAACTGCTGTCATAAAGCGAATTGCATGTGTTCATTAAGTGCAATGTCACGTGGTTGCCATTTGTGACCTCTTGCCAGCTTGCTCACTGACTTGGCTTGTCAGAAGCTAGCAGTGATGGTGACATATGCCAATCATGTGACACTGAGACACTGTGATAGTCATAATGGTGACCAAATTGCCAATCAGATTATTGCAAGGACTCTACAACCATGAAGATCAGTTGTAATTCTCCTCATTTAGTATTATCATTTTTTAATAAATAAATAAATAAATAAATAAATAAATAAATAAATAACATTAGTACTTAATTCACTTTCAGATGAAATTCTAAGATCTTGCTTCCTATTTATAAAGCTCTAAATAATTTGGAACCAGGATGTATACATTTTAGTTAATAAATAATGGTTGGAGAGCCGATGCTCTTCTGTTTCAAGAAGAGGTATAAATGGGAAAAATAAAAAAAAAATAAAAATAAAAGATTGCTCACACACATAGACACAACACTCAGAAGCTGCATATTTACTACTGTTTAAGCTGATAGCAGTAGACAGGAATGTAATTGAAATGCCTAGCAGGGAGTGTTTGCCTGAAAAAAAATGCCAATAAAACATCCAAGAAGCCGTAGTACAGTCCCCGTACATTCCCCGTACATTCCCCGTACAGTCCCCGTAGATAGAAAGCCAAATCATGTAGTCAGCCAATCCAAGAATTAAAGGGTCATGAACTAGAAGCAGGCACAAGAGTCATGAATTGGAAGGCTGAACAGTTATCTCCAAGACAGAGCGCAAGCAAAGCAATTACCTAAATTTGCTGACAGCTGGTTGAAATCAATCTTGCCTTGCCCTTAGCCCAGCAAGGAACCTTATTGTGGAGCGTTGTTCTGCTCATCTCAATATGGGTCTAGACCTAGGGCTTGTGGGTTGTGCCTCATCGCCTGACTGTTCCAGCTGAATAGGAGATGCCTATGGCTGATTAACCTTAATTGAATCCTGGCTTACTGAGTCCTGAGGCTCACATTCCTGAAGCACAGTTCAGATGGTGCAACACAGATTGCAGTTCAGAATCAGATTTTTTCTTTTAGATATTATGAACAAACCAATTGAAAAAAAACACAATTTGGGACACTATTTCTTTATATGGTTACCACGACAAGGATTGTATATGCTAAGTATTTGAAGGAAAACGGGGTGCTTACTATTGAGGAGCGTATTTTAAAATTGACTGAATCTGCAGACATGGCAAAATGAACTGCTTGATTACGAATGATGGATTAGACAAATTTATGAGAGACTGAAAGCTTCTTTATGGACTTTTGCATGTTAAATACAATGACAGATGGTTAAAGAGGGATTTGAAGATTAGTTTTATCTTTTGGGTAACCTGTTGACTGTTTTTAATTTTTTTTTACATATATATTTTGACCAGATGTTGGGTTTATTTGATTATTAGACAAATAGATTTCCACACCAGGGATATTTGTTTATGTAATAAAGCATTTTTGTCAAATATTGATGGGAAAGTTTATAAATATTTGTAGATCCATTATGTAAGAGGAAGAGAACGTGGTAGTTTTTAGATGCATCTTGCAGCATTCAGCTGGGGTGGATTTTTTTTTTAATGTTTAATGTTAGATGTATTTGATATTTGGTTTTTTTTCTTTTTTGTACATTTTTTTTCTTTTTGTTGTTAGTGTTGGAAGTTTGACAGTCTGCTTTTTTTTCTTTTTCTTTGTTTTGTATTTTATCTTTGGTGATAAAGAATAAATAAATAAACATGCTAAAAAAAGATCAGAGTCAGATTTGGAATTGTGGCTTATAATATTTTCAGAAACACCATATAGTTCTGGAGAGTTCTTGGAGAAGAGTTCTAAAAGTCTCTATAGACAGCCAAGAGAACAAACAAATGGATCATTGAAGACATCAGCCCAGAGTTAGGAAAGGCAGAAAAGACCAGGTTCAAATTATCCTATTTCAGACACATTATATGAGCACTTAGCTTTCTGGAAAAGGCTGTAATGCTGGGGCAGGTGTAAGGAAAGAAAAGAATAGGACAACCAGTAGCAAGATGGATAGACTCAATTATATGGCAATGGGTGTGCTGTAGGATAAGCTGAAGCTTAGGGACAGATAATTGTGCATAAAGTCTATATGTGGTCACTAAGAATCAGAAATGACTTGATGACATGTAATCATCATAGCAATAGCACTTAGACTTATATGATGCTGCACAGTGCTTTACAGCCCTCTCTAAGTGGTTTACGGAGTCAGCATGTTGCCCCCAACAATATGGGTGCTCATTTTACCGACATTGGAAGAATGGAAGGCTGAGACAACCTTAAGCCGGTGAGAATCGAACTGCCGAACTGCTGGCAGCCAGGAGTCAGTACAAGTAGCCTGCAATACTGCATTCTAACCATTACACCACCATGGCTCTTATCATCATCATCATCATCATCATCATCATCATCATCATCATCATCATCATGCCATATGAAATGTTATCACAATATAATTACTTTTGTTATGCTTTTTGATAAACCTTATATTTTAGACATTAGAGGAATTTTTCTTTTATTCTGTGTATATTTTGGATTTATTTTTCTTGACTATTTATTGTGTATTTTCAGTGAATTATAATGAATACCATGAAATATTATAGATAGGAAAGTAATTTAAATGTATGGTTCAAATTCTGGAATATTTCTATGAATTATTTTTGTGTATGTAGCAGATAGACCATTTTTTCAATATATATTTCTAATCTTATCTGAATTATAGTATGCCTACATATATACACATATTCACACATACATATTTAGCCTTTCTTGTTCTTTCACACCAGCTGGAAGGAAATAGGACTTAAATTTATGATCACCTGAATAATTTGCATGTATAATTATTTTTACTCTATGTGCAAAGCTATTCATAAAAGTATAGTTATCCAAAGTGTACTTCAGATTCTAGTCATATTTATCTTGGCATGAATATGTATATTAAGGTTGTTAATTTTAGCCTTTTTGGTCACATCTGTTGTCTCCTAAAATATATTATGTTGGAAGCAAGGCTTCCTTCTAAGAAATTGTATTGTAATTTAATGGTCCCACAAGTGTCAGTTATTTTGTTCATATTCTAGAAAATGTATTTAAGGTATACTACAGGCAGAATTACTGATGTATCAGCATATATTTATGAGTACGGCAGAATCAACGAAGGCATTTCAGATCCTCTCTCAGACAATGAGATGTTATAACTATTGTTTCATCAAATTAATGTAAACCAATTTATCGGCATATAGTGAAGCAGATGAGAAGTAAATTTTACCTGTTTGTTTTGGTTCTTCAAGATTGTGCTGTATGTATTTTGCAGGTCCAGTCTACTGGTGTCAATTGGTCATTGTAAACAAATAATTCTGGACAGATCCACACAATTTGTATTTACTGGTCTACTTCTGTTTTGCTTTGTACTTGGCACTAAATTAAAAGGATTGTTAATCTCAAATTGTGATCCAAAATGACTGAGTTTAGTTTACCTTAGTTCAAATTGTACAAGCCAGATTTTGAACATTTTCTACTGTTGTCATTTTTCTAGAATTTTGGAAGTAACATTTTGGATTAATGAAATAGGAGCTGCATTTATTCAAATTAAGTCACTTCCCCATTTTATTGGTCTTCATCCTGATTACTTCAATGACTTCGAACCACCACCACCCCAGAAAAAATATCTAAGTCCAAGGTCAAAATATTTAATACTTATTGTTAATAAAAATTACTCAAATATTAGAACAAAATCACTAAAAATAAATTTAAATCCATGGGTGATCTAAAGAAAATTCTTTTCATTTTGTAAATAGTGGGATTAGCTTAACTCTGGCTGTGAAGCAAGACAAGTTTAGTTATTCCCTTAGAGAAAAAATGTTCTTGTTTCTCTAGCATTTTTGAATTATATTTAAGTGAAAAATTGCTTTACCAAGATTTGTACCTATTCTGCTTACTTAAATTTGTAGCCCACAGCAGCAATCAACAGCTAACAGCACAGAAGAGGTAGCTATATATTTTATTCTGAACTCTCTTACTCTCTGCATTAAAAAAAATAATCTTAATCATTTTGATAAATCAGTATAAAATGAAGCATTTAAGTAGCTGGAAGGAGATGTAGCTAAAACGTGTTTCCATGAAACATGTTTTCTCATCATTGTGCAAAGAGACATGTACCTCATTTATAACCATTCATCTTTAATCTACCATATACAATTTTAGGAGCTTTGTTTATATTTCTAGATGTTTCTTATTCACACTGGTTTCTGTAATTTGGTTTGATACTTATCTTTTAGTGGAAAAAATGAAAACACCAATACTTTTCTACTCGCTATTATTCTTTCATTCTTATTAAAGCCTCTTTCTCATTACAGAACATTTTTTTTTTCACAATTTGGTCTTTGACACCCACCCAGTCTTTTCTGGGATACAGTTTTCCATTAATAAGGGAAGGACTATCATCTTACTTTACTTCACTTATACCTTCGTGGCTTTACTGGAACTTTCTCTATATTTTTTTTTATTATGAGTTTTACTTTAAATTGTTTACAGGCAATGCAATATGTATGTTTGGATATGGGGGGGGGTCCACTTCTTATTGCAATTTGTGCCTGTTCCTTTTCTCTACCCAAATTGTTTTCAAAGCAGGATGATCCTGCTGGATAGCATAATATGCTGTATGCATTTTAAGGGAAGAGAAGACAAGAGAGGCAGGTGGATTTTTGTCATGTTGTTCACTTAGATGCATGCATTTCAGCCAATGCCCCTATTGGGATAGTAATGCAGGAAAGAAAGACATACTCTCTTCTTCCTTTATAACTAAATTTGGGGAGACATTGATTATATACTGACATTGTAGCCTGGTAGATTAAAGAGGAATTTGTAGAACTTTAGCAAACTGCATCTGTACATATCCATAATTTGTTTTCTCTATTTTCCATTGTGTTATCTTTCCTGATAACAAAACAAGAGAATTAAGCTTGTATTACCAAGCTCTGCTTAATAATATGTTCCTAAATTAAATATGTATACAGTAAATGTTCATTCTCAAGAATACCAATCAGGATTGGACTTGGCTATACTTTAATAGGAGATTTCTAGGACTGTAGTCTAGACAGGGAAAGAATAAAAAAATAATTAGATTCTGGAAGAATCTATAGGCACTGCTGAAAAAAGTATATGAAAAGTATATGAAATTCAGCAGGAATTCAGTTTTTTTCCCAGGGAGATATTACCTTGCCATTTTTAATATTCCTGTGGACTGTGGATTTAATATTTCAAAAGTGCAAGCCATCTGGCTGATCTATATGTTAGTATATGAACTCAGAAATGAAGACTTTACTGTCTTATTAACTTGAAAGGTTATAGCAATAATGGGCTCCCTCTAAAGCCTTAGAAGATTTCCTGTGCACAGGGATATATCCTCCTCTAGCCTTATTTTAATTAGGCCTCTGAGGATTATAAGAATGAGGATGCCCATAGATTTTGGGTTTCTTATCTTTCCATGAAGTATTAGTGGCAAGGACCTTTAAGAAACCACTTCAGTTTAAGAACTGGCTTATTGAGCCTAAACCCAAACAATGAAGAGGCTATCCTATTGACTTAGAACAAAGTAGGCCACAAACTAGTCTCATTTTTAATGCTGCCCTCTGTATAATAGGTTTGGAGTTATAAAAAAAAATCCAGGCTGCTTATGTGCAGATAAATCAATGTTGGGAAAAACATGTGGTAATTTAAAATTAATAGATGTGATGGTCTCTTCTCTCTACCTACTAAATATGCATTGCAAGAGCAATGGTATTCTGAAGTAACATTTGTGAATCAGAACGGCAGGAAAAACAGTATACTAAGTGTACTAATAGTAATCACCGTATAAGGGAAACTTTGGGCACATTGTGTACAAATCTAACTCTCTAAAGAAGGCTCTAAGGCCTTCTGAAAAAGGGGAAAGGAAAGGAAAGAAAAGAAGTGGTAGCAAGGTGGATGGACTCAGTTACACTTGTTATGGGTGCACTTTTGGATAAGCCAGTTGATCAAATTAGGGACAGATTGCCATGGAGAAAATCTGTGTGGTTGCTAAGAGCTGATGTTAACTTGATGGCTGATTAGCAATAAAAAGTATGAAAGGATTCTTAGAACTGTGAAATTGGAAATATCATCTAAAAGTAGGCTTGTCATACTTTTAAACAAAAGCAGAGTGAATTTTAATAGGTACATTTTATTATCCCCTTTGTTCTGCATGAAAAACAAAAAGCTCTTAATGGATAAGGAAACTCAGAAGGGGCTTTTGTTTAGGCAAGCATGAATGTAGTCTTGGACATATAGTGTAGGAATATGTATTTATTTCTACTTTTTCTAAAATGCATGGAAACCTTTCATATGAATTTAGGGAAACTATTTTTCCACCATTTTAGAAAAAAGTCACGATGTGATTTGTCTGTAGAGATTCTCAATCATCCTGGTCATAGTTATCCCAAAGGTGCTTTTTCACGAGGCAACTGGACAAGAAATTCCAGTTGCCTCATGAAAAAAAGCACTTTTGGGATGTGGTTTGTATACTATGATTACTTTAATACAATGCATCCTATCAGATTATGATTTAAAGATTAATTTGAGGACGCAGTATGGATGAATATATAAGATTATTTAGATGGTGAAAGAATATTATATTGCATTTCTTCACACAAACGCAAACAGAGGCAAACTATAGCAGCATGCAGTTTTATGTATTTGTGATTTTGCATAGCATTAGAACTGAGCTCCATGAGTATTATCTTCAGGCTGTTGTTTTGCCCATTGTGACTTTATGGAATAATTAGTTCATCAGCAAAACAAGGCCAAGAGATCCACATGGAACAGATTTTAGCCTAATATGTTTTGTGATGTATGATTTATTTATGCAGAAGTAAGAAGAAATATAAAATACCTAAATGACTGAAAACTGGAAAACAAATGTTTCAGTTCATTGTAAAAGGATGTAGTCCATTGAAGTGACAACTTACCATTTTAAAATAAATAATTACTTGTCCTTGTTACCAGTGAATAAGTAATTGATTGTTCTATTATACCTCCAAATTCTCAATACAGTTTTGGGACTTCAGTGTTTGAAGTACTTCTGATTATGGAATGGCTTCCCATAGAAGCTAAGTGAGGTCTAGCTATTCACCCAGACTCTGGGATATTGACGGTGGAAGATGTCTCTGAATTTTATTGCATCCACCTTTTTTTGTTTTGTCTTTAATTATTCAGTGTTTTCCATTATTTTCATTCCACTTTTAAGGACTATAGGTAAATGCTCAGAAGTTAAAGTCAGAATTAGCTTTTGGTAAGATAATCATTCAGCAGAAACTGGAAGGAAGAGGTATGAATTATAGGAAACATTTTAATTATAATCCAAATACAAATAAAATCATATCTTCACAAGACAGTTGTATGATAGAGTCAGTCAAAGATGTTTAGTGTATCATTTTGTATTTAACCTGCTTTTGTGATCTCTGGCTTGGCTTATTAAACAACCCAGTGTGATTCGAACTTCTGAAACAGAACCCATGCTATTATGGTATGTGAATTATTCAAAGGGGTTTATTAATTATTATGAAAATTATTTAATTTTGAGGAGATTGTATGATGATAAGCTAATTGTTCTAGCTAGACTACAAACTGAAGCAAGTCTATTATTTTTCCAACTGGTAAGAAATCTTCTTTGCTGTATTAGAGCATCTAGTATGCGTGGTAGAGTTTTCTCACATAAAACATTTTTTTAAATAAATATATAAGAGATGCTTGTCTTAAGTTACCAAAGAGTCTACCATTAGATATGTACACAATGAATACAGAAATTGGTGTACTTAAAAAGGACCATGTGAATACATTTTATTTAAAACATTTTAAAGGCTATACCTAACCTGGGCTATGTCCAAGAAAGCACTTAAGCATTTGAGTAGTCTCACTGATTTCAGTGGAACAGTTTACATATTTAAGGTTTTGCTGAAGCAAGCTTTAATGATTTATAGTTATTTCTGTCATTCCTGTCTTCTCTTTCTCTTTTGCTCATTCTCCATCTCCCCTAATATTTCTTCCATTTGGGACCATGCCCCTTCAATTTTGTAAAGGGTACATATCCTTCCTTTGTTGAAGGGTAGAAAAATGTTTATGGCATGTGACATTCCTGGATAATCTATAATAGGAGTTACTTATTCAGAAAAACAAAAATGGTTTTTCAGCAGCTGCAGTCCATAATATATGGCTACTGCATTACAGAGGACAAAATGTCAGCTACTGCAAATGCTACCTGTTGCAATCTATCTGGTAATAAATCAACATGGAATGTTTATTTTCTTTTAGGGAAAAGGTATTAAATTTGAAATGAAATCTTTAAAGATCTTGAATGAATTATAAAATAAAAAAGGTCCCAGAAATAAGTGATTCTTTATAAAATATTTCACACATGATTTAAGATTGCTTTGCTTATTTTTTTAAAAAAGCATGGCAAGATATAAGCAAAAGCCTACATTTAAAGTACAATTACTCACTAGTCAAGTTTTTGAATACAGTTCTACATTAAAACAGATTACTTGAGTTTCCTAGGGAAAAAATTCTTACCTTCATTCTGTGCTTTTTAATTCCTGACTAACTGAAAAGTGCTAACATCTGGTGGAAATAATCACTATTGACATGCTACCTTTGCTTTGTGCCTCTGGAAAGTTTTTGTCTACCACATGTGGACTTCATCCTCTTGTAGGTTGTAATTTCTTCTCTCCTTACAAATTGCCTCTTTCACCATGATTTCAAGTAGTTTTTGACTGTCCAGCCTATATTTTTCTTGAATAATGACTTTTTTAAAATCATGTTTTCTCCTTACAGGCAGTTTCCTCTAGCCCTATTTTTACTGGTTTTAAGTGTATCAGATTCTGTCATTTTATGTTAATCAAAATTCATTGCCCAACTCAAACAACATTAAATACATTACAATTCTTAAGAAGAGTCCACATGTAATGTTTGTAAGCCACCCAGAGTCACCTCTGAGGAAATGGGTGGCACATAAATCCAATAAATAAATAAGCTAACTAACTAATACATAAATAACTTTAAAATTAATCATATATTATGCAGAAAATCTGAAGAAAATGTCAGCAGTCAATATTTTAGCACATATTTATTTATTTATGTATTTATTGATTGATTAGAGTTTTATTCCACCTATCTCATCTAGAGGCAACTCTGGGCAGCTTATACACTTTAAATATATTGCACAGAAAGAAATTTTAGTTAAATATTAGAAGAATACAACTAAATAATTGTAGCTGTTGAACAGTGAAACAAATTGCTATAGATTTTCCTTTACTGGCAATAATTCAGAAGAGGTTGATCAGTTAACCATAGATGGGGAATTTGTATCTTCTGTTGCAGAGCCCACAGTTGGTCAAAAGGTTAGACTAGTCCCCCCCCACTTTTTGACCAAACAGAAGCAATAATTGGTGCAAGGTGCAGTAGTACACACAATGATGTGCTTCTAGGTTTACCCATGTTACAGCTCTATTGCACAAGCTGCATTGGCACCCAATTTCTTTCCAGGTGCAATTCAAGATGTTGATTATTACCTTTAAAGTCTATATAGCACAAGGCCAGGTTATCTGCAAGACTGCCTCTCTTTAAGACATCTACCCATCCTACCAAATTAGCTCCTAGTTCCTTCTCTTAAACATTGCCATCTTATGGGATCTAGGAATTGTGCCAATTCCATAGCAGCCCCTGCCCAATGGAGCACCCTTTCCTCTAAAGTATGACAGGCCACCACTTTCCTACTCTTCTGAAAAGCACTTAAAGCCCCTCCCCCCAAGCACTGGAATAAGGTGTGACAGATTAATGTTTTTGTGATTGACTGCTTGTTAAAGTTTATTATGGTGCCACATTTTTACTATTTGTGTTTGTGGTGTGTATGTGTGTATATAAGTGTCAAGCTCAGGCCAGAGCCAAGATAGTGAGATCCAAATGAGTCCAATTCTTTATTTGCTACATCTGAGAGACAGAATCTTGCCAAACTAAAGCTGTAACCTTCTAACATACTAGATATATCCTGAGAGATTCTAGAGTATGTCTACCCTGAATCTCTTCTCCCCTTTCCCATCCAGCTTAGGACTATGCAGTTTCTTGATCCAGGTCTCCTTCCTTCCCCTCTATTGCAAAACCCTCCCCTTCTACTGCAGCAGGACTATATTCCATCACCGTATGTATGTGTGTGTGTATGTGTGTACGTTTGTGTATAACATTGATGCTGTTTTGTTGACTGGGAGCCACCTAGAATTAGATATAAGGGTAGGCTATATAAATGTTAATAATAATAATAATAATAATAATAATAATAATAATAATAATAATAATAATAATAATAATAATAATAATAATAATAATAATACTACACTATAGTGAGGCACTATCTTGACGTGGTTATGGGGCTTGTATATTCTGAGGAAGATGAGAGCTATAGCAGAGGTTTAACTATACTGAACAGGTCTCATTAGAGGAGTCAGACAAAGAGCATCTCTCCCATAAAAAATATGGTAAGACATAAATTTCAGAAAGCCATACCAGCTCGGATGTTGCCCAGATTAACAAGGTCCACACTAGATGTTGGAGTTCTTGGATATCTGGTGAAAAATGGACTGCAGGACTCAGGACAGTTGGTTGGGCAACCAGGGCCAGTAGCTGCCAAACTACTAGAAGAAAAGGTGTTTACCTGTTGCAAATACACAGTGATTGAAAACAAAGAAATAATGATCTATTATTACAGATCAAGTCCAACAGGAAGAGGATATCTGAAATGAATGCACCAGTTCTGGAAAGAACAACATCCAGAATCAGAATAACAGAACAGAGACTAGCAGATCAACGTCGATTTATAATACAAAATAAAGTATTCACAGAGAATTGGACAAACTGCAATGGTTTATCCAGGGCAAAGAAATCAAAGCCTTTCCAGAAGTAACTCAGAATGTAGAGACAAACCAGGGGGAGTTGGCAGTAGAGGAATCCAGCAGAGATAACTGTTTTTATTTGGAAACCAGACACCTCTTTCTCAGGAAGAACAAAGCCCTCTAACTAAAGAAATAAAAAAATGAAACAAAGAATAACTGAGCATCTAGAACAGCACAAAAGCAACAGAATAAGGCTGCCTGCATTGAAGCATGTTCCAAAGAAACAGCTAGCACAAGCATTAAAAGGTGCAAATACTGCAATATCAAGTATAAGCACCAATTAACTACAAGAAACAAACAAACTAATGTACAGCACAGCTGCAGTTACAACTGAATACCTTGGATGCAAAATCAACAAAGAAGAAAAACAAACAAACAGTGCACCACAAAAATGGAAGGTTAGACTGGAAAATAAGATCAGCAAGTTAAGATCAGATGCAAGCAAGCTAGAATAGATGAAAGAAAAGAAGCTGAAGAACAAAAAGACCAAAGAATACCTAATCAAGAAATACCACTTAGAAACAAGGAAGATCAAGGAAGCACTGGAAATAATAAAGCAGCAAATAACAGCTATAGCCAGGAAAATCAGCAGATATGAAACTCAAATTGCAAATTTGATTGAAAACAAAGAAATAATGATCTATTATCTATTATCATAATCTCCCCAAAATTTTCGTTAAAATTATTAATTATTCCGGTTTATAAATTATAAAATAAAATTGAAACAAAATTACTATCAAAAACCCCATAAAGACATCAACAAAAATAGTCCGACAGTCGGCGGGACTCAGGCGTTCCTCTTCCCGCCCCATTTTTAAGTTATTTATTTATTTATTTATTTATTTATTTATTTATATAGGCAGAGCCTCCAATTTCAATCCAGTCAGAAACGTTTCTACCAATCCATCAATGGAGAAACTGCAATGAATCAGTCAGTACCTGAGAAAGAAGAAACAGTGCAGTTCTGGATGTAGATATGGGATATCCCAGATATGGGATAATCTCTGTTCTGGGTCCAGTGCTCTTCAACATCTTCATCAACAATTTGGATGAGGGGATAGATGGGGAACTCATCAAATTTGCAGACGACACCAAGCTGGCAGGAATAGCCAACACTCCAGAAGACAGGCTTAGGATATAGGACGATCTGGACAGACTTGAACACTAAGCGCTATCTAACAAAATGAAATTCAATGGTGAAAAAAGTAAGGTTCTACATTTAGGCAAGAAAAACCAAATGTACAGGTATAGTATAGGTGGTACCTTGCTCAATAGTAGGGATCTCGGAGTCCTAGTGGACAATCATTTAAATATGAGCCAGCAGTGTGCTGCAGCTGCCAAAAAAGCCAACACAGTGCTAGGCTGCGTTAACAGAGGGATAGAATCAAGATCACGTGAAGTGTTAATACCACTTTACAATGCCTTGGTAAGGCCACACTTGGAATACTGCATCCAGTTTTGGTCACCACGATGTAAAAAAGATGTTGAGACTCTAGAAAGAGTACAGAGAAGAGCAACAAAGATGATCAGGGGACTGGAGGCTAAAGCATATAAGGAACTGTTGCTGGAATTGGGTATGTCTAGTTTAATGAAGAGAAGGACGAGGGAGGACATGATAGCAGTGTTCCAATATCTCAGGGGCTAGGTGTTTCTTCTCCCTCACTTCGATAAAAGGTTTCGAGGACTCCCGTCCTATTCTTCGTTGCCTACCTTTGATTGGTTCCTCTCTTCGTTGGATCTTGATTCCTCTTTAAAAGACTGTCAATCTTGTTAATTGGTCACCTTGTTGAACGGAGGTCTTCACCACTTACGAGGTTGTGACCTTTAAAAATTCTTCCCTGATGACAGCCATTTGTCCAAAATGGTATAGAGTTACCTGCCTGAGCAGGGGGTTGGACTTGATGACCTGCAAAGTCCCTTCCTTATTATTATTATTAAATACAACAAGGATGCAGCTTGGTTAAAGGAGGTTGATGCAAATAAAACAAGTTGAAATGAAAGATCTAGTAATAACAGCAGAAATGGTAGAGAAAAGAGAAGGAAGATCAAGAATTGGTCAGCACCAGGTGAAGATGAACTGCATGTTTTTTTGGTTGAAATATCTAACAACTCCTGAGCTTTTCCGATATTCTTACAATTATTCCTGTAATCATTCCATATGTTGCAGGAATATCAGGAAAGCTCAGGAGGATCTTCAGCCAACACAACATATGTGCACACTTCAAACCTAAGAATACACTAAGACAGAAACTTGTTCACCCCAAGGATAAAACACCCAGACCCAAACTGAGCAATGTGGCATATGCAGTACATTGCAGTGAGCCATGTGCAGATCTGTACATTGGGGAAACGAAACAACAACTTCATGAACGTATGGCACAACATAGGAGAGGAAATATGACATCATGTATCTCCAGTCTACAACACAGTCCTTTCAACAATTCCAAAAAGGCTCCACGCCCATTTTCACTAGTCTGGTGACCCTGAGGACACAGATAAGCCTCCAGGTAGCTTTAACAACTCGCTAAAAGAATGCAAAGGAACAACTGTCTGCAGGAGTATAAATCTTTCCATTCCTCACCATCCAGCCAGAGCTGAAGAAGTTTCTTGGATGAGAAGCGAAACATCTTCTAAAGAAAAATAAGAAGGTCCAGTTGCCTTGTGAAAAAGGATCTTTGGGATAACTTTGACCTGGATGACTGAGAATCTCCGTAGACATTCCATATGGTAAGCAGCCTCCCTCCAAATTGTGGCTGACCTATTATATTGATAAAAGCCCAGGAAAGGAAGATGTAGACTAGGGTGTCACCATTATTTTAGTTTAGTCCAATGCTTCTTAGCAACTACCATTTCTCCTTTCATTGAACCTATTCAATTTTTTTACTGTTAGTCTCAAGAGGTTATGGTGAGAGTGGTGCAAGGCTGTATAAAAGTCTATATTTCAGATAATCAAAATATGTCACTGTTTATAACACACAAGGGGGAAATGGGAAGAGGGTTGATGCACAATTAGTGCTCATACAGTATAAAAACAAAACACATGAGATTTTTTTGACCTGCTTAACTAGGGCTGGCTTGCACTAAAAATAGCAATTAGCTACTTACAATCATGCTTTTCATCTATTGAAAAGTTTCACAAAAGAATAAGGAACACATTTTCCCCATAAACATTAAACATAAACTGTAGAATTAAATCTAATTAGTAAACACTGAATATGATACTGAATTTCAAAAATATAATTAAGATAAGACATTAGGATATCTTCAATGATAGAAAGCTACACTTCTGAAAAAGGTGACAATCTGGATCATTTAATGTTAGTTTGTGAGGTGAATGTAAGAATTATAAAGGGGAATTGTTTGGCATGATATGAATAGGATAATATAATATGATTCTTTTTGTGTAATAGCAAGCTAAACATGAAAAGCCCTACTTTTCTAGCATAAGAAGGCTTTGTACACATTACCAAAACTGCACTTTTATTGTGGTTGTTTATTTGTTTCTCTAACATATAACACAGTCAGACTGAAGCAAGGTTAAAACAGTCCATTTTACCATTTAGAATGAATGTGGGGTGTTTATTCAATTATATTTTATTCCTGCTGTGCTAACACCTTTTTGATTATTGAGATTTCAATAATCTCACTGCGGAATGATAAAGAAATCTGGCTGTATTTTAATCCCTCTGTAATGTGTATGATCTTCAGAGCTATTTTTTTTTCCATTGGGAACTGGTATGAAATGCAAAAGATAATGGATTTAATACAAGGGGAGGTTCCATGAATATATTTTCAGTATATTAACCCATTGCAAAGAGACAGTCTGGTGTAGTGGTTAACACACCAGGTTTGACCCCAGGAGACCATGTGTTCTAGTCCTGTCTTAGACACAAAGTGAGTTGGGTGACTAGGCCAGTCTCTCTTTCTCACACCCCTAGGGAGAAGGAAATGGCAAGCTACTTCCAAAAATCTTGCCAAGAAAACTGCAGGGATTTGTCCAAGCAATTGCCAAACATCCACACTGATTTGAAGATAAAACAAAAACAAAAACAAACCTGCTACACTGAAGAAGGCCCAGCTTGATCTCTTTATGAAACAAAATATGATCCAGAAGAGGCTTTACATTTTAATCACACTAGTTCTTATTCTGCTGTGAAGGATTCTCCAATGTCCTGGAGCATTTAAAGGGATTGTGTTTTTTTTGTCAAAAGAAAAATAAATAAAAATATCAAAAATCGTAACCATGTTTTCCTTTTAATGGATTGTTTCACGAAGAGAAGCATTGTATCCAAATCATTTAGTGTAGGAATTACAAATTAAGATTACTCGTGGTATAATAATTTAATTTAAATGTGTTTTGATTGGGGTTAGTATTGTGCTGAATTAAGAGGTTTTACTAAGTGCCTCCTTAGAGTTTATATGAAAAACCACATATGATGACACACACATGATTTGTTCTTGCTCTTGAAAATATATCCTGAAGATTTTACTGAGTTTGTTTAGTGCTGATTCAGGAATTGTCCACTTCATTTTAATAATGATATTGTGCCAGGACTGATTGGGTCATTCGGCACATAATACAAGTGTCTTTGAGTGGGGAAGTGATGAGATAAAACCAAGATGAAATTCCTTAGTGCTTATTTTTTTAAAATCAACCTTCTATGTCTGAGATGTTCATTTCAAAAGGCCAATTCTTAAACTCTTTTATATTCATATTCAGAGGCTATAACTAAAGTACTCAATCAAGCATATCAGAAAGGGTCAAAACCCATGTAAAATGTGACTTCTTCCTTAAAAATCAATGTAGTCATTACAACAAACACATTTTACTTTCTACCAGTTTCAATGTACAGTACATATTTTAAAAATGTTTGGGCTATTTATAGCTTATATGATGTTAGAAAATTGGCTGCACTTTATGTATACCTAATTCAAAGGACTTGGTGGCCCATACTGTTACATTTGGTGAAATTAATTGGTATTCAAAGGAAGAGATCTGTCCCCCCAAAAAGTAGATTTCCTCAGTAATGCGAATTTATATTTGGTGTGTGACTTGCTTTCATTTTGAAAACTGAATTTTAAGCAAGTTTGCTTTAAGGGATGCATCAAAGATTGAAACATCCTTATTAAAACTCTTTTAAGAGTAGAATTTCTATTGATACTCTATCACAGAAGCAGAAGTGCTTTGAATGTTCATCATTCATCATACTGTCTCGGTTTGTATATTTGCCTTGGAATAATTTCCATAATAGAATAGTAGCTTTTTAATCTGGGTATTTGGAAGATAAATGCTACCATATTTTGTATTTGTAAAATGTTTATATAAATGCTTCTTACCATATCTTTCTGTTAAATTTTAATTCATAATATATTGGGAATACATTGATGAAAAAATATCTCTTATTATGTAGCTATTAGGTGTAAATTATTTTTAATGTCCTTTGTTCTCAATGTAAAGACAATATCCACAGCACCATGCAGTTTGTTAGAGTACAATTTTAATTGGAGAACATTACATACAATTAAATTAAAAGAGCTTTGTAGAGGACTTTTTCTCCTGCGTTTTTAAGGAGGATGGATGTTATTTTACCCTTTTTCATAGAATGAAAATAAACTGAGAATCTGCAGTATAGTGACTTATGAGATGGGCCATGTGGAAGCTATACAGCCAGTCAACGATAATAGAATTGCAAGTTATCTGCCTTTTTGAGAATTGCAAAAAATGTTTAAAACTTGTTTCATGGTTCAGCAGCAGTGTATTTTCTTACTGCCCAGAGTCATACCTCTATGTCAGGAGTGTTAAACTGCCAGCCTGCGAGCCGGATGCGTCATGCAGAAGCCACACCCACCCCATTGCCGGCAATGGCAAAACAGTCCCGATACGTTGCGCGACGTCACGTGATGTCACGAGTTTGAGATGTCTGCTCTATGTGTTCAACCTGGGAAGGGCTGCTGAACACATATGAAGAACGGTTACTGGAATTGGGTATGTCTAGTTTAATGAAGAGAAGGATGAGGAGGGGACATGATAGCAGTGTTCCAATATCTTAGGGGTTGCCACAAAGAAGAGGAAGTCAAGCTATTCTCCAAAGCACCTGAAGGCAGGACAAGAAGCAATGGATGGAAACTAATCAAGGAGAGAAGGAACTAAGAAGAAATTACCTTGGACAACCATTTCTCTGAAATGGCATAGGGCAGGGGTAGGCAACCTCGGCTCTTTTATGACTCATGGACTTCAACTCCCAGAATTCCTGAGTCAGCTATGCTGACTCAGGAATTCTGGGAGTTGAAGTCCATGAGTCATAAAAGAGCCGAGGTTGCCTACCCCTGGCATAGGGTTTCCTGTCTGAGAAGCGGGTTGGACTAGAAGACTTCAAAGGTCCCTTCCAGCTCTGTTATTCTGTTATTCTTCATACACTTTGGGAAGTGGAAAAAATGGAGATCTGAAGGCTTCTCATAATACTCATGTTATGGAATTCCCCATCTTAACTTTCATAAAATGATTACATCATATTATTCCAACAAGACTGTGTATATGGAGGATCTGGTCTGCCATTATGACTTTTTGTATTATTTGTTATTATTTATGATATACTGGAAAGTATAATGTGTCTTCTTTTTTATCTTTTAAGTAAACATTCCACACATATACATGTACACAAACTTATTTTGTTGTTATCAGCCCCTGGGTTCATATTTATTTGTGTCCATTGATGCTATTTTGTTATGTTTTGCAGGGAATTTTCTCTTTTAATGCCCCTCTTGCATATCCATAGAAATTTTGTTGTATGTTTAGAATGTTATAATCATTCATTTGCCTGACTTTGTCTGCTAGCAGATATTCGCATCTAATTGTTTCTACTGTTCTGTTGTTTCCAATTGTTTGGTTACTTGGGTACCAATAATACATGATTCAAAGTAGCCATGCAGACAAAAGTAGTCTACAATGCATAAATATCCATGGTTGTAACTCCCCATCTAATAATGGAGTAGCAGAGATAATTATTGTTATGGTCAATAAAGCCATCTCACTAATTCACCATTGTCCTAGGCCTGTTGGCACAATCATGTTTTAAGGTACTTCCTGAAAGATACCTGGGATGGGGCTAGTCTCACCTCAAGGGAAATGATGTTCCACAAGGTGGGTGCTGTGGCAGAAAAGACCTGCTTGAAAGAACTCCTTAGTGGACAGGATCCACAGTAATAGTAGTAGTAATAGTAGTAGTAGTGATAGTAGTAGTAGTGATAGTAGTAGTAATAGTAATATTAATAGTAGTAGTAGTAACAACAACAACAACAACAACAACAACAACAACAACAATAATAATAATAATAATAATAATAATAATAATAATAATAATAATAATAATAATAATAAAGTTGGAAAGACCTTGGAGGTCTTCTAGTCCAACCCCCTGCTCAGGCAGGAAACCCTATGCCATTTCAGACAAATAGATATCCAGTCTCTTCTTAAAAGTCTTCTACCAGACCTAATGGGATTGGCAGATGTAATTAGGGAAATATTGAGAAAGAAACAACCCTATCACATGCCATGGAGGGTTTAAAAGGTCAAAACCACTACCCTGAATTGCATCTGGAAGCAAACTGGTGCCAAAACCCAAAGCCATTTAGTCTTGCCAGTTCAGCTGAATCCTATTGGTCTCCATCCAAATCCAAGTCCCTACAGCCCCCAGGAACTAGGATGGGTCATTAAGAGCATTGATGAATTCGCCAGGGGCAGAAAGATAGCACTGGGTATCATCAGCATGACAGATGATCTCACCCAGGGACTTCATATACACATTAAAAAGGGGAAGAGAAAGTACTGAATTCAATGAACTAAAAAAAAAAAAAGATCAAGGAATTATATCATAAACAGTGCTATTTGCTTGACATTGGAGTTATCAGATATTCAAGAGAGAATCTCTATATGAATCAGAATTAGTTAGCGTTTCCTGAAATGGAACAAATTCAGGAAGACATAGATTAAATTGCTTCACCCAGGTGAAACTGAATATCCAAAGGGAGCAAATAGATTTTTTCCTTGTTAATTGGTTCTGGATGCAGTTGTGCTTATAATAATTCAAATCCAAGGAATTTAATCACCATAAGCTCCACTTATGCATCTTGTTCTAGCTCATATAGTATGGGCTGGCTCTTGCAAAAGTTTCTGTTTTGGGTGCCAAAATAACTGTCAATGCCAACAACAACAACAACAACAACAACAACAACAACAACAACAACAACAACAACAACAACAACAACAACAACAATAATAATAATAATAATAATAATAATAATAATAATAATAATAATAATAATAATAATAATAATAATAATAATAATAATAAAGTTGGAAGGTACCTTGGAGGTCATCTAGTTCAACTCCCTGCTCAGGAAGGTAACCCTACACCATTTCAGACAAATAGCCGCCCAGTCTCTTCTTAAAAACGTCCAGTGTTGGAGCATTCACAGCTTCTGGAGACAGGTTGTTCCACTGATTAATTGTTCTAACTGTCAAGAAATTTCTCCTTAGTTCCTTCTATCCCACAACTTTGTATATTTGTTTCTAATCTTCACATCACAAATGTTTTTTCTTCAATTTTAGTAGCAGTGCTTTTGATACAGCTCCTTGATTTTCTTTGAGTTCACTGAATTCAGTAATTCTAGCCTTTAGACAAGAATGGTAGAAATCACACATACATGATGGTGCTTCTAGTGGATCAGTGGATCACCAGCATGACTTGCTCTTTCTTTAATCTGTGTTTTCCATCTGCATATTTACCCTGATAAACTGTTAACTTTGCAACTATACTATGCTATGTATAATAATCAGTGTTTAGTGCCTTGCTAAACATAAAACAGATTCAGACTTTGAGACCTTTCATTAGGTTAAGTAGATCAGGGCTTTTCAACCAGTGCTACAGGTACCACCTGTGGTACATTGGCACCTGGCAGGTGGTATGCAACCATCCTAGAAAAGTGGTAGTGGGGAAGGGGAATAAGCTGAACCAGTGGCAGTGCCACACAAGTTTGAGCGAGAGATGGCTGGAACTGCAGGGCTGTCAGGGCTCAGCGGAAGCGCCAGGATCAGTGCCACTTTCCAGCTGATCGGCACTTCTTCAGGACTGTCAGGGCTCAGCGAAAGTGCCAGGATCAGCGCCAGGCTCCAGCTGGAGCTCGGCGCTGATCCTGATGCTTCTGCTGAGCCCCGAAGAAGCACCAATTAGCTGGAAAGCAGCACTGATCCTGGTGCTTCCGCTGAGCCCAGAAGAAGCGCCGATCAGCTGGAATGTTGCAGCCTCTCCAGGGTCTTGTGATTTACATTCAGATGCTTGGCAACTGATTCATATTTATGATGGTCACAGTGTCCCAGGGTCATGTGAAGTGACCAAAACCTGCAACCACCCAGCAGGCCGGGGGAATAAAAACCTAACACCCCCCCACCCCACCCCCGCTGCCAATCCTCAACAGAAATGCTCACAACGATGAAAACCTCGGACAGGAGGAAGAGTGCAGCCGGGTGGGCAGGCAGGTGTCTTGCTTGGCTGTGGCTTGGGGGGCACTTTTTTCAGTGCCATTTAACTTCGAACAGTCACTGTTGTAAGCGAACTGTTGTAAGTCGAGGACTACTTGTACTTTATCACTTTTTTCCTCTTTTTTTCTGGTCATCGAGTTTTGACACCTTGCTAGGCGACTGGTGGTACTCGGATATTGCCATATTCTAAAAGTGGTACAATAGGTGAAAAGGTTGAAAAGCCCTGAAGTAGATCATAAATTTGTGTGGACCTGTAAAGGAGTATCTCACGTATACTGGTACCTCAAATAGATCTTGGGCTAAAACTTGAGTTTCTTCCACATATGGCACTGGTGAGGGAGTCCAGACTATAAACAAATCCTAACAGTGATTTTGCCTCAGTGAAATGCTTTGAGGATTTGAGGATTTGCGATAGTTAGCCAGCTCATCTGGGTTCAGGGAAGGCTTCTTGAGGAGGGGCCTCACAACGGCCTCCTTAAGGGCCGCAGGGAAGACACCCTCCTGCAAAGAAGCGTTCACAATTCCCTGGAACCAGGCTCGTGTACCCTCCCGAGCTGCCAGTACCAGCCAGGAGGGACACGGATCCAACAAACATGTGGTTGCATTA
>NW_015388756.1:499545-536498 GCF_001527695.2 Protobothrops mucrosquamatus
GACCATCTGTCGGCCGTGACCAGGGGGGCGTTTTATCAGGTTCGCCTGATTCACCAGTTGCGGCCTTTTCTGGACCGGGACGCCTTACACACAGTCACTCATGCTCTTGTCACCTCCCGCCTGGACTACTGTAACGCCCTCTACATGGGGCTCCCTTTGAGGAGCACCCGGAGGCTTCAAATGGTCCAAAATGCGGCCGTGTGGGCGGTGTTGGGAGGGACTCGTCGCTCCCATGTGACACCGCTGCTGCGCGAGCTGCATTGGTTACCAGTGGCCTTCCGGGTGCGCTTTAAGGTATTAGTTACCACCTTTAAAGCGCTCCATGGCATAGGACCCGGCTACCTCCGAGACCGCCTGCTGCCGCAGATTCCTTCCCACAGACCGGTACGTTCCCACAGAGTGGGTCTCCTCAGGGTGCCGTCGGCCAAGCAGTGTCAGCTGGCGACCCCCAGGGGGAGGGCCTTCTCTGTGGGTGCCCCTACCCTCTGGAATGAACTACCCCCCGAGATCCGGATAATTCCGGATCTCCTTACCTTCCGTCGCGCCCTCAAGACATGGCTCTTTCAGCAAGCGGACCTGACCTAGGGTGGATTTTATATTGGGTTTTAAACATTCAGAAGACGCAACATTAAAATTCGGTTTAATTCGGTTTTAAGGGGGGGATTGTATATATGTTCTGGTTTTAAATATGTTGTGCGCCGCCCTGAGTCCCTGTCGGGAGAAGGGCGGCATATAAATTAAATTAAATAAATAAATAAATAAATGTTGTGTTACAATTTTGTGTGGTCTATCACATGCAGTTTTTAGAAAGTTCCCAATTGGAAAGTTTTGATGGTCTGAAGTCAGAGGGGTGCATTTAGGAGAGAAATATTTTGCTTTTATGCCATCTGTGTTTGTTTCTTTTGAATAGTTTCAAGAGCAGGAAACTGCTTGAACAGGATTACCAAGTGACTTCTCTGACTCTCAGATTTAGGTCACTGTAAACTTTTAATTCATAGCACCACTGTATGTAATCTTATTCAGATATAAATTCTGATATGAAAACTAATACTTACGCTAGTTAAATGAGCAAAAGATTGCAGCCTGCTGCTTAACAACTGAATCTAATTCAAATCATTAAATCTCTTAAGTTTTCTTTTAGGTCTATTTGACATTCTCTATCTTTCAGTTTCACTTTTGGTTTGGTAAATCAGCATTGTGCAGAGAATGTGGGAATTAATGACCACTCTTCCTAAAAAGAATCACTAAAGAGTTGTGCACCTTTGTAAATTTTCTACAAATTTAGAATTCATTACTGATATTCTTTCCATCAGGTATTATTTCAGAAATACTGCTTACACTGCAATGTCTTAATGTGGCATGCATGAGTACTTCCAGTTCCCCTCAACTGGTGCTGACTGTCAGAGGTGACAATCCTCCATTGTAATGGAAATATAATAATGTTTTCTCGTAGGAATTTTCATGAGAATATAAGGTGATTGCATATAGATGGCTCCTAAAATGTATTTCCAGATCCCATCACCCCAAAAGAAGATAACCATTAATACTTACAGGCATTAAAGAGAGATGCAGTATTTACAAAATTTAAGGCTACACTATTTAAAATGCACAACTGATTATCAGATGTAAAGCTCCAAACTTTCCTGCAAATTATATTGAAATGTATGTGGGGGAGGAGAATATGAGATTTCAACGTTGCATAACAGATTTTTAATCAACTCATCAAACTTGTCAAATCATCAGATCAGCTAATAAACTTTTTTTCTTGAGTTTTACATGGGGGTCAAAAAACTTTGTTATCGAGGATACATTAAATTGTTCTCAAGAACAGTTTTCTGTAATTGAGCACCATATTTCTTTTCACACATACTCTGACTTTCTGCAAACTGTTGTGAAACATATTGGTGTATATTTGCTATTTGGTGCTATTCAGTATGATATGAAATGCGAGAGTAATTACTATTCATTTTTTAAAATGAAAAATTAGAGTTATAGTATTAAATTGAAATCATACATAGTATGCTTCTTGAAATGGAATAAATATCAAAAAGGAGGATCTCTTTAATTTTTTTTATAAAAAAGCAAAAAAAAAATTAAAAGGCATGAGAAGAGAGGAAAAATGCTGTGTCTGAGGCATTTTAGAAAAGTTAAAATGGTCAGAATTTGTTTCAAGATTGTAATGAGCTGACTATACTGAAAGGAAACTCAGTGCAGAATATGATTTGTTGTGACTATCTCCAAAGCCACACATTCGTTTTCTGTCCATACAAACAGAAATCCCTCTCCTCCCCTTTTATTTAGAAACATCACTAAGGATGTATTCATATTTAAATAAAAATGATAAAGTATTCTTCTCCTTTAACTGTAATATTTAGTTCCTTCTGGTTTCCCTCTTATCTTTTTTAAAAAGAATTCAATGCAACAGTATTTTCCCATGGGAAAGATTCTTATAATTTATTTCAAAATCTTATTTCAAATACATCTGGACCTTTCATTCATTTGTAATTTTCCAAAATCAATATTCTATCATCCTTTTGCTCTTCATTCCAAAAGAAGACTTTTTTCCCTTAAATTTATCTTTAAAACTTCTTTTGCTAAAACACTCATCCTGGGCTATAAAACTCATCAGTCCAAAGGTGCTTAATAGTTGAAGAGCACTTAAGAAGCAATTTCCAGAAGTGATTAAGATATGAAGCTGATCGAACTTTGTGCCTGTAACACAATAACAAAATGAAAAAAGTAAAGACTGAATCTGATACTATTTCAATATTACCAACCATATGGTTCAAATTATTAGGATGGCACGTACAAACACCAGATATAATTTAAGAGAAGAAAAGATGTCAGGAAATAAATAGAACAGTTTAAAGGTTTAATCAAATTGTTCCAAAGTTTTAAAAACTGCTTCAACAGAGTTGATCCAAGGTGACAATAGCAGGGTAGGTCCACACGGGACCCTTCTCAAAAGAGTTTGCTTTTAATGAATGGTTTCCTGTAATGTAAGAGTGCCAGTTTGATCCAGGAGTTAAGGCATCTGGCTAGAAATCAGGAAATTGTGAGTTTTAGCCCTGCCTTAGGTACAAAGCCAGTTGGGTGACCTTGGACTAGTCACTTTCTCTCAATTCTAGGAAGAAGGAGGCAATGACAAATCACTTCTGAAATCTTGCCAAGAAACCTGCAAGGGATTTGTCCAGGTAATTGCCAGGAGTCAACACTAACTTGAAGGCACACACACACACACACACACACAAAACTTTTTGTAATGGAAGTATTAAACCTATTATTCATATCTTGCTGTATTGCACCTAAAAAGAATTATGATACCTGCCCACTTTAGTTTACTGTAGTGACTATGTTGCAAATGGCACTTGAAAGAACTGCACAGCAAGGTCCTTCCTGGCTCCTGGTCTGCTTATTTTTTATAATTGGCTTATTCATTACATATATCCCATTTCCAAAGCCAGCTTATGAAGAACATTAAACAATTGTAATAGAAACTCAGTAAAAGAACATGAGACTTCTAGGATCTTTCTATGGAATAGTTAAGAGTAATCACTTTGGTGGTGGTGTTATAGGAAAGAGTCCAGCTGGGCAGACTTTCTAGAACAGGGGCGTCAAACTGCTGGCTCGTGGGCCGGATGCGTCACCAGGAAACCATGCCCACCCCATTGCCGACCCACCCCATGGGAAAAAACTCCGATACTTCGTGCGACGTCACATGACGTCGCACGTTTGACATGTCTGTTCTAGAAAGATTGTTTCCTGAGTTTCCCTTTTATCTCTTCAGGGATACTTTTCCTTTGATATGTTGAAAGTAGTGATCCTGGAGGGAAGAGGAAAAGTCTCAGACTTCAAGGAAGGTTACTGTCTTCCTTCTCTCTCATCACATTTTTAGATGTCATCTCAAAATGTTCTTTGATTTAGTTTATACTGAATGTCCTCCTTGTGTTCTTTAATGGTCCTGTCTACTACCAATGAATGTTATGTTTAGTTTTGAACTCTTGTTGACTGTTGTTAAATGACATTCCACTTTATATCTAGATTCTACTATAGCTTGTTTAATTTGAGCTGTCTTAAATGCCCTTTAGACATATAGCCAGGACAGAAATAATTTAATAAAGAGCTTTCAAGAGGAGGGATTTTCTATTTGTTTTAATCTCTGGACAGCTCCATGCATGCTTTCAGTATGTCCCAGGTATTAAAATGTATGATTAAGCTATTATTTGTTCAGGGGGGTTTGTGTCCTTAAAATGGATGATCGTGTGCAGGCACAATGCATCTTGTGCAAGGGTTCTTATAGAATTCAATAATATAAAGTCATTTTCTTCCCTCCTCTCCTTACTTTGACATACATATAAAACATTTAGGGAAATGTGAAATTAATACGTGCTTTGTATATATGTAGCGTTATGTGATTGGGTTCTTTTAAAACTGGAGGTATATTGAGGTTTGCAAGGTTTGCAAGACTAGGCCAAAAATACTCAGCTGATGCAGAAATAAGAAGATGGATCAGGCAGGGATGTATTCTGCCTCCACTGTTGTTCAATATCTACTCTGAGTCAATCTTCAACGGGGCACTGGAGAACATCGATGCTGGCATCAAAGTAAATGGTGTTTGGATCAACTACTTAAGATATGCTGACANAAGGAATTATATCATAAACAGTGCTATTTGCTTGACATTGGAGTTATCAGATATTCAAGAGAGAATCTCTATATGAATCAGAATTAGTTAGCGTTTCCTGAAATGGAACAAATTCAGGAAGACATAGATTAAATTGCTTCACCCAGGTGAAACTGAATATCCAAAGGGAGCAAATAGATTTTTTCCTTGTTAATTGGTTTTGGATGCAGTTGTGCTTATAATAATTCAAATCCAAGGAATTTAATCACCATAAGCTCCACTTATGCATCTTGTTCTAGCTCATATAGTATGGGCTGGCTCTTGCAAAAGTTTCTGTTTTGGGTGCCAAAATAACTGCCAATGCCACAACAACAACAACAACAACAACAACAACAACAACAATAATAATAATAATAATAATAATAATAATAATAATAATAATAATAATAATAATAATAATAATAATGTTGGAAGGGAACTTGGAGGTCATCTAGTCCAACCCCCTGCTCAGGCAGGAAACCCTATACCATTTCAGACAAATGGCTGTCCAGTCTCTTCTTAAAAACTTCCAGTGTTGGAGCATTCACAGCTTCTGGAGGCAGGTTATTCCACTGATTAATTGTTCTGTCAAGAAATTTCTCCTTAGTTCCTTCTATCCCACAACTTTGTATATTTGTTTCTAATCTTCACGTCATAAATGGTTTTCCTTCAATTTTAGTAGCAATGCTTTTGATACAGCTCCTTGATTTTCTTTGAGTTCACTGAATTCAGTAATTCTAGCCTTTAGACAAAAATGGTAGAAATCATACATACATGGTGGTGCTTCTAGTGGATCAGTGGATCACCAGCATGACTTGCTCTTTCTTTAATCTGTGTTTTCCATCTGCATATTTACCCTGATAAACTGTTAACTTTGCAACTATACTATGCTATGTATAATAATCAGTGTTTAGTGCCTTGCTAAACATAAAACAGATTCAGACTTTGAGACCTTTCATTAAGTTAAGTAGATCAGGGCTTTTCAACCAGTGCTACGGGTACCACCTGTGGTACATTGGCACCTGGCAGGTGGTACGCGACCATCCTAGCAAAGTGGTAGTGGGGAAGGGGAATAAGCTGAACCAGTGGCAGCGCCACACAAGTTTGAGCGAGAGATGGCTGGAACTGCAGGGCTGTCAGGGCTCAGCGGAAGCGCCAGGATCAGTGCCGCTTTCCAGCTGATCGGCACTTCTTCAGGACTGTCAGGGCTCAGCGGAGGTGCCAGGATCAGCGCCAGGCTCCAGCTGGAGCTCAGCACTGATCCTGATGCTTCTGCTGAGCCCCGAAGAAGCACCAATCAGCTGGAAAGCAGCACTGATCCTGGTGCTTCCACTGAACCCAGAAGAAGCGCCGATCAGCTGGAATGTTGTAGTGTCTCCAGGATCTTGTGATTTACATTCAGATGCTTGGCAACTGATTCATATTTATGATGGTCACAGTGTCCCAGGGTCATGTGAAGTGACCAAAACCTGCAACCACCCAGCAGACGGGGGGAATAAAAACCTAACACCCCCCACCCCACCCCCGCTGCCAATCCTCAACAGAAATGCTCACAACAATGAAAACTTCGGACAGGAGGAAGAGTGCAGCCAGGTGGGCAGGCAGGTGTCTTGTGGCTTGGGGGGCACTTTTTTCAGTGCCATTGTAACTTCAAATAGTCACTAAGTGAACTGTTGTAAGTCGAGGACTACTTGTACTTTATCACTTTTTTCCTCTTTATTTCTGGTCATCGAGTTTTAACACCTTGCTAGGCGACTGGTTGTACCACTTTGCCATATCCTAAAAGTGGTACAATAGGTGAAAAGGTTGAAAAGCCCTGAAGTAGATCATAAATTTGTGTGGACCTGTAAAGGAGTATCTCACGTATACTGGTACCTCAAATAGATCTTGGGCTAAAACTTGAGTTTCTTCCACATATGGCACTGGTGAGGGAGTCCAGACTATAAACAAATCCTAACAGTGATTTTGCCTCAGTGAAATGCTTCGAGGATTTGCTTCTCTGACATGTTGTGTTACAATTTTGTGTGGTCTATCACATGCAGTTTTTAGAAAGTTCCCAGTTGGAAAGTTTTGATGGTCTGAAGTCAGAGAGGTGCATTTAGGAGAGAAATATTTTGCTTTTACACCATCTGTGTTTGTTTCTTTTGAATAGTTTCAAGAGCAGGAAACTGCTTGAACGGGATTACCAAGTGACTTCTCTGACTCTCAGATTTAGGTCACTGTAAACTTTTAATTCATAGCACCACTGTATGTAATCTTATTCAGATATAAATTCTGATATGAAAACTAATACTTATGCTAGTTAAATGAGCAAAAGATTGCAGCCTGCTGCTTAACAACTGAATCTAATTCAAATCATTAAATCTCTTAAGTTTTCTTTTAGGTCTATTTGACATTCTCTATCTTTCAGTTTCACTTTTGGTTTGGTAAATCAGCATTGTGCAGAGAATGTGGGAATTAATGACCACTCTTCCTAAAAAGAATCACTAAAGAGTTGTGCACCTTTGTAAATTTTCTACAAATTTAGAATTCCTTACTGATATTCTTTCCATCAGGTATTATTTCAGAAATACTGCTTACACTGCAATGTCTTAACGTGGCATGCATGAGTACTTCCAGTTCCCCTCGACTGGTGCTGACTGTCAGAGGTGACAATCCTCCATTGTAATGGAAATATAATAATGTTTTCTCGTAGGAATTTTCATGAGAATATAAGGTGATTGCATATAGATGGCTCCTAAAATGTATTTCCAGATCCCACCACCCCAAAAGAAGATAACCATTAATACTTACAGGCATTAAAGAGAGATGCAGTATTTACAAAATTTAAGGCTACACTATTTAAAATGCACAATTGATTATCAGATGTAAAGCCCCAAACTTTCCTGCAAATTATATTGAAATGTATGTGGGGGAGGAGAATATGAGATTTCAATATTGCATAACAGTTTTTTAATCAACTCATCAAACTTGTCAAATCATCAGATCAGCTAATAAACTTTTTTTCTTGAGTTTTACATGGGGGTCAAAAACTTTGTTATCGAGGATACATTAAATTGTTCTCAAGAACAGTTTTCTGTAATTGAGCACCATATTTCTTTTCACACATACTCTGACTTTCTGCAAACTGTTGTGAAACATATTGGTGTATATTTGCTATTTGGTGCTATTCAGTATGATATGAAATGCGAGAGTAATTACTATTCATTTTTTAAAATGAAAAATTAGAGTTATAGTATTAAATTGAAATCATACATAGTATGCTTCTTGAAATGGAATAAATATCAAAAAGGAGGATCTCTTTAATTTTTTTTATAAAAAAGCAAAAAAAAAAAATTAAAAGGAGAAGAGAGGAAAAATGCTGTGTCTGAGGCATTTTAGAAAAGTTAAAATGGTCAGAATTTGTTTCAAGATTGTAATGAGCTGACTATACTGAAAGGAAACTCAGTGCAGAATATGATTTGTTGTGACTATCTCCAAAGCCACACATTCGTTTTCTGTCCATACAAACAGAAATCCCTCTCCTCCCCTTTTATTTAGAAACATCACTAAGGATGTATTCATATTTAAATAAAAATGATAAAGTATTCTTCTCCTTTAACTGTAATATTTAGTTCCTTCTGGTTTCCCTCTTATCTTTTTTAAAAAGAATTCAATACAACAGTATTTTCCCATGGGAAAGATTCTTATAATTTATTTCAAAATCTTATTTCAAATACATCTGGACCTTTCGTTCATTTGTAATTTTCCAAAATCAATATTCTATCATCCTTTTGCTCTTCATTCCAAAAGAAGACTTTTTTCCCTTAAATTTATCTTTAAAACTTCTTTTGCTAAAACACTCATCCTGGGCTATAAAACTCATCAGTCCAAAGGTGCTTAATAGTTGAAGAGCACTTAAGAAGCAATTTCCAGAAGTGATTAAGATATGAAGCTGATCGAACTTTGTGCCTGTAACACAATAACAAAATGAAAAAAGTAAAGACTGAATCTGATACTATTGCAATATTACCAACCATATGGTTCAAATTATTAGGATGGCACGTACAAACACCAGATATAATTTAAGAGAAGAAAAGATGTCAGGAAATAAATAGAACAGTTTAAAGGTTTAATCAAATTGTTCCAAAGTTTTAAAAACTGCTTCAACAGAGTTGATCCAAGGTGACAATAGCAGGGTAAGTCCACACGGGACCCTTCTCAAAAGAGTTTGCTTTTAATAAATGGTTTCCTGTAATGTAAGAGAGCCAATTTGGTCCAGGAGTTAAGGCATCTGGCTAGAAATCAGGAAATTGTGAGTTTTAGCCCTGCCTTAGGTACAAAGCCAGTTGGGTGACCTTGGACTAGTCACTTTCTCTCAATTCTAGGAAGAAGGAGGCAATGACAAATCACTTCTGAAATCTTGCCAAGAAACCTGCAAGGGATTTGTCCAGATAATTGCCAGGAGTCAACACTAACTTGAAGGCACACACACACAGACACACAAAACTTTTTGTAATGGAAGTATTAAACCTATTATTCAAAGATCACCATACATATCTTGCTGTATTGCACCTAAAAAGAATTATGATACCTGCCCACTTTAGTTTACTGTAGTGACTATGTTGCAAATGGCACTTGAAAGAACTGCACAGCAAGGTCCTTCCTGGCTCCTGGTCTGCTTATTTTTTATAATTGGCTTATTCATTACATATATCCCATTTCCAAAGCCAGCTTATGAAGAACATTAAACAATTGTAATAGAAACTCAGTAAAAGAATATGAGACTTCTAGGATCTTTCTATGGAATAGTTAAGAGTAATCACTTTTGTGGTGGTGTTATAGGAAAGAGTCCAGCTGGGCAGACTTTCTAGAACAGGGGCGTCAAACTGCTGGCTCGTGGGCAGGATGCGTCACCAGGAAACCGTGCCCACCCCATTGCCGGCCCACCCCATGGGAAAAAACTCCGATACTTCGTGCGACGTCACATGACGTCGCACGTTTCACATGTCTGTTCTAGAAAGATTGTTTCCTGAGTTTCCCTTTTATCTCTTCAGGGATACTTTTCCTTTGATATGTTGAAAGTAGTGATCCTGGAGAGAAGAGGAAAAGTCTCAGACTGAGCAGACTTCAAGGAAGGCTACTGTCTTCCTTCTCTCTCATCACATTTTTAGACGTCATCTCAAAATGTTCTTTGATTTAGTTTATACTGAATGTCCTCCTTGTGTTCTTTAATGGTCCTGTCTACTACCAATGAATGTTATGTTTAGTTTTGAACTCTTGTTGATTGTTGTTAAATGACATTCCACTTTATATCTATATTCTACTATAGTTTGTTTAATTTGAGCTGTCTTAAATGCCCTTTAGACATATAGCCAGGACAGAAATAATTTAATAAAGAGCTTTCAAGAGGAGGGATTTTCTATTTGTTTTAATCTCTGGACAGCTCCATGCATGCTTTCAGTATGTCCCGGGTATTAAAATGTATGATTAAGCTATTATTTGTTCAGGGGGGTTTGTGTCCTTAAAATGGATGATCGTGTTCAGGCACAATGCATCTTGTGCAAGGGTTCTTATAGAATTCAATAATATAAAGTCATTTTCTTCCCTCCTCTCCTTACTTTGACATACATATAAAACATTTAGGGAAATGTGAAATTAATATGTGCTTTGTATATATGTAGCGTTATATGATTGGGTTCTTTTAAAACTGGAGGTATATTGAGGTTTGCATCCAAACGTTCCAAACGTTCTGATCCGGTTTTTATGAGTCGACTACGTCTTTATTCTTCTACCTAGTCCGTCCCTACATAAGACGGAGGTGACAACAAGTTATAGATGAGACTCAGTTAGAAGTTGCCCCGTGACCTCTTGTAGCTACGACCGTAGTTTCATTTACCACAAACCTAGTTGATGAATTCTATACGACTGTATACAGTTCTGCTTGCCAGTAAGCATGAAGACCTTCAGCTCCTCATCAACAGAGTCACAAAAATATCTGAAAAATACGGCTTGAAAAATACACCTCAAAAACCAAGATCATGGTTGTCAGCAAACAACCCGTTAATTTACCTCCAATAAATTCAGAAGGAATACCACTAGAAAATGTTGAAAGGATCACGCACCTTGGTTCTAATTTATATGAAAGCTGGGACATGACCGTTGAAGTAAAGACAAGGATAGAGAAAGCTCGAACAGCATTCTTCAAAATGAAAAAGGTCTTCTGCAGTCACGACATAAGCCTAAGACTAAAAATCAGGCTTGTCAGATGCTATATGTTTTCTATCCTGCTCTATGGAGTAGAGAGTTGTTCTCTGACTGAAGGCCACCTGAAGAGACTAGAAGCATTTGAAATGTGGATTTACAGGCAGCTGTTACGTATAAGCTGGGTTGACAAGATCAGAAATGAGGAGGTGATCAGCCGTCTGGGAAAGCCAAGGGAAATCATCAAAACAATTAAAAAACAAAAATTAGAATATTTCGGACATGTGATGCGACACCCAGAAAAATACGGCATACTCCATTTAATCCTCCAGGGAAAGATCGAAGGCAAACGAGGTCCAGGCAGAAGAAGAACATTGTGGCTTCAAAATCTAAGGGACTGGTTTGGACAAAACTCAGCAGCACTTTTTCGTGTGGCTGCTGATAAAAACAGGATCGCCAACATGATCGCCAACGTCCGATAACGGATATGGCACAAGAAGAAGAAGAAGGTTTGCAAATAATACAGAAAAACTAGCTGGTGGAAGCTTTTATGCTTCTTTACTATAAATAGAGTGAAGCTTTTTACAACTTGGTATTTGTTTCTCTGGGCCTCCCCTTCCTCCAGGGAAGCCACCGGTGGACTTTTCTTCTCCCCCTCTGACTATGAACTAAGAATTACTCTGTACACTCAGACAATTTCACTCACCAACTTTTCTCTCCAGCCACTCCATTCTGCCCAGACCTCTCCTCTCCTCTCCTCTCCTCTCCTCTCCTCTTTAATAAAGATATTAAACAAGATAGAATAAATGAGGAAAGACTTGTAACAGACTGAAGTCATTTTAAGTATACATATACATAGTGACTTTTAGAAATATTTCTTGTGCCAAATGGATTTTAATTTTAAATGTTTATGTTTTCATTGGTTTTGAGAATGGGAAACTTCTTTTCTTTTCTTTTTTTAAATATATTTTATTGGTTTTCTAATTTTAACAAAAAGTACTTATGACACACCGTGGTGCTTGGGTGAACAAACATTCCAAAGTGAAAAACATATAAACAGCTCAACTTAATACATTCACCATCATCTCTCTATTTCCCTCAAATAACATAGTAAATTTAATATATTCCATTTCTAGCTTGAATTTCTATTACTACTAAACCTGTTTTAAAACTTTATCCATTTACAATTATCATAATCAAACATTGTTTTATATCAACCAATTATGAGTTCAACTATCTCTTCCAGATATATTCAAGCTCGTAATCTCTCTCCTCCCTCTTTTTATCACCAATCTCATTTGCTTCTTCTTCCAATAAGTAACTTAGTTAAAAAAAAAGAAAAGAAAAAACAGTATTAAACCTTAATGTTTCAATTCATTACCAAAACTTCCAGTTCCATCCAATTAATTCTCATACCTTATCAAATCATATTGTTATAGACAAATATCACCTAAGTAATTTAAACATTTCCACATTCCTATCTAAAAACTCAACCTTTTTTTTCCAATTCCAATATATAATTTCCCTCAAAATCAATCTATTATGCAAAAAAATACATTTCTAGTCTCTTTAAACATATATATATATATATGAATGTATAATTATATATTTTTTTATCTTTAGTACAGTCCATAAAACCAAGTTTCTTTTTTCAGTCCAATTTTGACTTTCATATTTCTGTACCAAGCAGATTTCCATACAAGAAAAAAATCATCTAACTAATTTAAACGCACATGTCTGTAATTTTATTTTTCTTACTTCTGACTCTAATTCATTATCCTTGAAACAAACCATAAAACAAAGATTGCCTTTTAATCCATTAAACAGTTTTAAGTTTCTTTTTCAGTCTAATTCTGGGTTTTTTTCTGTGCCACACCGGCATCCATAGAAACGCTTCCCTTTCAGCCAGTGAATCCATTTTTGTGGCTTGTAGTAATCTTTGGGAGAGTAGAAATCCCTTCCTCTGCAATAGATGTCTTTTCCTCTTCTCCTTGCAGCATCGTTGCTTTGTAGTTTGGGGTTTTGGTCTTTGCTTCTTCTGACTCTTTAAGTTGCTGAAGAAAGGGTTGTCAGGTAAAATAAGTTCCTCTTCTGTCACTGTAGGTTCCTCTTTTGATATATTTTGGTTTATATCATAGTCAGCTGTAGCCTGAAGATCCATTTGAACAGATGTGGTAAAATCTCTAGATCTCAAGTCTAAAGTACAGTTTTTAATTGTAGCATGTATTTCTGCCCTGGCCTCATAAATCTTTTCCAGTATGAGTGCACAGTTCTCTTGTGACAAAGTTTTCTCCATTTTAATATAATGCTTAACAAAAATTCTCTTCCCTTTTTGTGGAGGCTGTATCTAATGCAGAGAATATCCACCCCACAGCTTTCACAGCTGCACAGCTTATCTTTTCCTCAAAGGTATTTTAAAGTTCAGGGTCCCATTTAAAAAAAAAAAAAATAGCCAAAGCCGTAGTATTACATTTTCACCACTAGATGCCCTCAGTGAGTTGAAGAAAATCTTTTCCAGAAATCAATTCCTTGTTTCTATCTTTTGAAGTATAATATATAAGAAAAAAAACTAATGCAGTTCTTGAAGAAAGAGAGGAAAGAAAACCTTTTCCATCTTCTTTCCTTTTGTATCCAAAGAGAAAGATATACATAGAAATAAAATAAAATAAAGTCTTTTTCTGTATTTATAAAACGTTTTTCTTCCCAAAAAAGGTAGAAGCTGCCTTTTCAAGCCAGGGAAACAATTCCAAAAGCTCTTACAGGTAGCAAAAAGAAAAGTAGAAAAGAGAGAGTTGCAAGCAGATTATCACCCGGGTTCACCACAGGGGCACTCACAGCTTAGATGTTGTCTGACTTACGGTCTGAAGCGGCAGAGCGATCGGCCATTTTACTGGCCGATCTTCTTCGCCAGCCCTCGGAGATCGTCCGGACAACTGGAGGAGCCACCGCTCCTCTGCAGCCGGACAGGGGCCTCCTCGACAGAAGTCGCACCCTCCAGGGTGACTTTGGACCCATATAAGGGTCCGCCGACGAAGGGAAAGCTAGCTGACGAGGAGACGAGTCTCCCCGTACGACTAGTGACGCTGCAAACCGGAACCGGAAGTCGGGAAACTTATTTTCTGATTAAAGAATCTGGAGTAAGTTATTGATGTGAATTTTTAGATGTATTGCATTTTATGGCAGGCTCCACTGCATTCTTGATAACCTATATTAAGAAGCTATTTATTTCTAAGTATCTATTAAAAATAAGACGTTATATAAAATTTCGTAACCAAACTTTTAACCACGATTTTTTCTACTTGTTCACACTCCCCTGACTTTTTACAGATGCGATGAGATGAGATGTACAACAACAAAAGGATTTGACCTAAATTACCTTTCTTTATAATTGAAAGAAAAAAAGAGGTCACAAGACAGACAATTCAAACCTAGAGATTGGGAACATGATTTTCTCCAAATGTTTTATGAGGAGACAGGTTGATATTATATACAGAATTTATGAAGGATGAGTAATATGAGACTTCATTGTAATATTTGACCCCATTCTGTCTCACAGAGGTATTTTGCAGAAAAATGAAGGTATGCTTTTAGTGAGTCTGGAAGAGAGCCTTGATGGAGAGAGCTGAGATCCATTATCAAAACAACAGGAGGGAAACATAGCTTAAGCCCAAACAATTAAAGAACGTGTTAACATCTCCCTAATTCACATTAGTGTAAGTGGGGGAAGAAGTAAACAATAATCACACTTGCACATTCTGTTACTATAGTCAATCTTTAGTCTTTAGTCTTAATATGGAGTTGATTTCTTCATCTCAGTTACATCTGGAAGCTGATAATGTTTCTAGAAATAAAATAATTGATATTCATTTAAGCAGATGAAAATAAATTGTTTTATTCTAGGTCATGATTATCGAGGGAGGAAAAAACCAAATAATTTGATCCAGAAAAAAATGGATCACTCTGGCATTCAGTGGAAAGGCATAGATATGGAGTTACATAGCTTATATTCCTCCTCCTCCTCCTCCTCCTCCTCCTCCTCCTCCTCCTCCTCCTCCTATTTCTCCTCCTCCTCATTTTTGCAGTTTGCATGGAATAAAATAGTCCAATATTTTTCAAAAGGTGGAAAAATGTTGAGAATATGCCAAATCATCTTTCAGAAGCAAATTTTAAAACTGTTGTTGATTTTTTTTTTTTTTTTTTAAAGTCAGTTGCATGTTCAATTTTATGGCCCAAAGCAAAGTGATCAAAATTTGAAACCAAGGAGTAAACTTTCTTCAAGATAGTCCAATATATAGCATTACATGACATTGACTTCTAAGATACAATACTTCTGTTTGGCTAGAGTAATTTAGCACTATGAAAAAAACTTTTATTAACTTTTATTTCCAATAATTATTCCCTAAACTAGAAATAGAAATTGATCTTTTCTCCTTTTGAATGGCATAATATTAATTTTGCATAAAAAGCTGCTATCTAATTTCTGTGGCGATTTCTGTCTAATAGGAAAAAAATAGAAAAAGAGTACAAGAATCTGATAATTCAGAGAACTAAATAGCTTTATAAATGAATGAAAAGGAGAGAGAGAGGGAGGGAGAGAGACAGAGAGAGAGGGAGAGAGGGAGAGAGAGAGAGAGAGAGACAGAGAGAGAGACCTTCAAAAATTATCCCATAAAAGGGCTGCTGAGCACATAAGTCTTGGATCAATTACATAGGCACAATTTATCATTTGAAGATTATATCTGTGTGAGTTTGAAAGAGTATACTAGTCAATATAGTAGAATGTACATAGAAGAACAAAGGTAGGGTAACAAGTATTAAAGATAAAAATAGAACAGCAAAGTTATTAAGGTATATGTTGATAGTAGTATTTTAACATAATTGCTTTGAGTATAGAAATGATAATATCAAGTAATTCATTTTGAAGACAATCCATTGTTAATTCTGATCCATTAGTAAAGAAGAAAAATGTTTTAACTTTTGAATAAAAGGGGGCAACCACAATTTTCAATGTATATTACAAGCATAGTTTTAGAATAAAGCTTTTGTTATTTCAAAAAATGTTGAGATAATTTCTTTGGAATCCTGGTTAGAGTTGCTGTTTCTTTTAATTTTTGGCAAACATTCTTGTAGCTTTGAGTAAAAAATAAAGTAAAATACAGCATGGTAAAAGTTATCAAGAAGTAAATTTTAAAGTTAATTTTATCTTGCTGAATGTCCCAAATAAATATACTTTGCAGTCCATCACAAAAGTGTTCATTGTAGGCTTTTTTTCTTAAATTCTTCATCTTCCGAATCCTTAATATGCTTCTAGTTGATTCAGTAAACTCAGTAAAATGAGTGAAATATATATGCAAACATTAGAGGAACCCTTATAAAAATGATTCAGAATATTTTGTTAATAAAAATATAAATCTGATATAAACAGCAACTATATTATGTTTTAACCAGGTTGTTAATGAGAAAGTAAGTGCAAATCCCATGCAAGAATGGACTGGTTACTGGATTACATCTAACTATTAATAAATATAAGGATGAAATGCATTTCTGTGAATTCTTACTTTTATACTTTGTTATGCTTCTAAGTCTTTTTGAGTATCTGTGCTTTGCTTTCTTTATTTTTATTTATGTATCATTTTACAAAAGTTAGAATACCTGGTTTCTTAAGGGCTTCAAAAATGTGCAATAATTATATGGAAATATTTTCATCTTAAAGCATAACAGAAAAATATATTTCCTTGTGTGTTTCACTGCAAGGTTTATGACTTTGACATTATAGAACTGCTATCAGTTCAGGATTAAGTAGTTTAGGGAAGAAAACAACACTTTGATAGAAATTTGGGTCTGCAACAAACGTTAAGATTAGAATTAGTTTAGATATTTTTTCCATTTCAACACTAAATTAAGATTTTATAGTAAGGTCATTGAATTATGGCTTTATAAAACAAAACTTGTTTATAACTGTTGTGGAATTCTTGGTGCTTGTTGTGGAATTCTTGAGCATGGGTGTTCATTTGCAGGTGTTTCATTACCAAGTAGGCAACATCATTAATGCGAATGAGTGTGGGATTTGCTACCTGCTTGTACATAATAGCTTCCCCTGCCAATTTTGGTAGGGTGTGGTTTTCTCCTCCTTGGTGGCTCCTTAATTAGAGTATTGTTTTCTGCCTGTCTGGTGTTGATTCCTGCTTATCTGAGTATGGACTGCTGTGTTCTGGTGTTTTTTGCTTCATTCCTATGTAGGTTTTCTTTTTTTTATTATGCTGCCCATCTTACCACCTTACATGATTTATTTATAACAATTGTAAGATACTGTTCCTTGGTAGAATTTAATGATCCTAATACTATATGTGGCATGTGCCATTCTGTCTTCAAAATGATTCTGTAAAACCACTTAGGCTGTATGCAGGAATGAAGTTGAGGTTGCTGTGTGTGCTTTGGAAAATCAGCTGCAGCCAGGCAGAAATGCTTCCAACCCCACCCCCCCCAATGCCTTCATACATTCACTTTACGCACAAGTATTCAGGCTGTGTTGCAGTTGCCCATGATAATTGATCCCCACCTTCGGGTTTTCAAGGATGAACTGATGTCCAGAAGCAAGTTCACTCAACACAGGCTTTTAGCTTAAAAGAAGCTGACATTAAGACTGAGTGGAAAGGTTTGTGTGTGTAGGAGGAAAGGTGATAAGCAAATGGCATACAGAGAGGAGAAGGTGACATCAGGAGATTGGCAGTTATTACAAGCAGGTAAGAGGACTGTCACTCCACTTCTAGGATCAGAAGCTACAATGAGCAGCTTATCCGACTGGGAGCTTGGAACTTTGCTGGGAGCTCAATAGCAACTAGAAAAGAAGCAAACACTGAACATCAAATAGCACCTCATCCCAACTAATACAAGAACTTTTGGAAAAAAAGCAAAGGTTGTATGCTACTTTATAGACTTTGGGCTGAACTGAATATTAAAAGACTGAGTATAAAAGATTGAGTATTAAAGTCATATTTATATGGCCACAGCAACTTGCAGGTCCTAGAAGGGTGGAGTTGACCCAAAGCTGTAGGCTGTTATTGGGAAAGGTGAGTGCTACAGTAAATCATTGTTTGCAGATTCGATGCACTATAGTTTGTGCAGCCTTTGAAAAACAAAGAACCTCACAGGCTGAGAGATAACAACAGGTTAAAGTTATTTAGTAGCCTGTGTGGCTCATCAGAAATTTGAATCTTTAATCTCTAAATAAAGGCCAGCTGTATTGCATTTCATTTTACAAGAGTTTGTATAACCATTGCTGCTGCTATTCTTCCAATCATTAAAATTGGGAAGCTGTAGGATATCTGTCCGTATTCATATATCAATAATATACTTTTAGTAAAATGTACAAGTAGTGTAATCAATCTATAGCATTGCTAGTGTGTGTAGAATGTTTTGACTAATGACAGAAATCCTGTCTTAAAAACTTGTTTTTCTAAGCTTTCATATAGTTTACACACTGATTGCCAAACATCGTTCAACGTGAGCATTCTAAATGTATTTTTTTTTTAAAAAAAATCATTTTAATTGTATCTACCTGGTGAAAGCAAAGGTTAAAAAAACTTTTAAAATATTTTGCAAGATTATGAATCTTTCCAATTCATAATCTTACAAATGAATGTTTCCAATTACAGTAATTCATTGATCAAACCTTAACAGCTATTAATGGGGAATAAAGAAAATTCCCTTTTTAAAAAAGCATCATGTATATTTATTACTTCATACTGAAGTATGAAATCATTCCAACAAATTTTAATTACTTGTTTGCATATATCTTGATGTAATGCTAAGAACCTTTTTATATAAAAAGCATCCATATATAAACATTAATTTGGCTTCCAAAGATTTAACTAAATTAGGTCAGTATATGGCATTCAACCTTCTGATCTTTCTTCTTTCTTCGCTGGGACATTGTTTTATCTACAAAGTGTTCATTCCTAGACTTTCTGCCAATAACAATCAGCCTTCCCTATCCATAACAATGTTCTGAAACTTTTTCTTCCAGTCTGCCTTCTTTTTTCTTCACTCTCCTTTGTACTGAAGTCAATTCTTCTACCACTAAATTGATTCTTACAGCTTGTAACAATTAAATATCCAGCAGAAGAGATGAATCTTTACTGTTTTTCTAAATACTAAGAGACTGAGAAGCCTAAGTGCAATTCCTGAAGTGTATCTCATGATAATTGGATTATATATTATCAAGCTGGTGTTGGATTTTAGGAATGATATAGATGGTTAGGTTTATTAACTTTATGATTTCCAGGACCAAACAATAATACATATGTTACAAGAATATATACCACACAAATGAACCAAATAATGATTTACATTAAATGGGAACAATGACTTCTAAGAGCCATTGCTAATGACAGATATTTTGTCACTGCTTTAGAAATATTAGCAGATTAATCACTATATAGTATAGCAAAGACTTCCTGCTCCTGCAACTAGGTAAAGAATGTAATGATAGGTGCTATTAGTTCCATATGTCATTGAGTATATAGTGCATGGAATTAATGACACCCATCATTACATCCTTTTCTAGAATGATAGATTTCTCAAGAGTTTGTCTTCACATAATGTGTCCAAAATGAAATAATTTGAACCTGGTTATATCTGCCTCAAGTGAGAACTCTGGACTGACTTGTTCCATGATCCATTTCTTTGTTTTTTCCCTCTTTGGCTATTCATGGTATTCTAAGGAGTCTTCTCCAACATCAAATTTCAATACTCAATACCTTTTCTATTCTGCTTTTTCGAAGCTGGATTTCCACTTCGATAGAGTGTCACGGTAAAGGAATTTACAGAAAACCTCGTGGAAGGTGTGAAAGAACCATTATGGACTGAAAAAAAGATTATGCAGTAAAATGTTTGAAGCAAGTGTGAGAAAAAAAACTCAAAATAACTATTGCCTTTATGATTCTGATCTTTTTTTTAACCTATAGACACATCATAGTATTTGAATATCTTGCTACCTATTAAATGTGATCCACAGTATATTGTTCAACTATTGGTTGGTTGGTTTGCTTTTTACTGATGATAATCAATCCTACAGGGCAGATGTTATCCACCACTTCATTATATTCCCTGTTAATTCTAAAACTGGTTGTTATGTCTCTTGTAATTTATTTAGTCTTTATATTTAAATCTAGTCCCAGTTTAAAAATGCCCCTTTTCTAGAGCTTTCAAATAATTCTTCAGCTACTAGAATACTATCATCAGGCTAATACATTGATGTTTCCTCTTCTTCCAATTCACCATCTTGATATGTATCCAACATATTGGTTAACTAAATAAGGAGAGAATATACAGCCTTGTCTCACTCTGTTTCTCCATGTTCTATCTATACCATGGTTTTCTATCCTGTATGTATGTGTCTGATAAGATCATTGACATATTCTGGCATTCTCATTTTCCCAAGGACATCCTACAGCTCAACATGATTGACATAGTTAATGTCCTTTATGTAATTAATGAAGCACATATTTTTTTTCTTGTTGACATACTTCGACTTTTTAAATTATCCAATGTGTATCAGGAATAATGTCTCTTATTCCTTCTAAATCCAGCTTGAATATCTGGCATCTCCCTTTCCATATATGGTTTCAATCTTCTTTGAATAATACTAAGCATTATTTTGCTAGCATGTTCAAATAAGAATAATATACAACATTTTTCAGACTTTTTAAAAGTCTGCTTTCTTTGTTATTGGTAGGCTGCTCTCTTCATGTCTCTCTCTCTCTCTCTCTCTCTCTCTCTCTCTCTCTCTCTCTCTCTCTCTCTCTCTCTCTCTCTCTCTCTCTCTCTCTCTCTCTCTCTCTCTCTCTCTCTCTCTCTCTCTCTCTCTCTCTCTCTCTCTCTCTCTCTCTCTCTCCTTTTTGTTTGGAATGTTGCTTCTGGTATTTCACTTGAAGTAGCTCTCTCTCTCTCTCAGTGGTTGGTAGGTGAGTTGTTGTCAATGTGTCTGTTTACTAATTGGTTGCTTCCAAATTGTTAGTCAAATGTTAATCTTGGTGATAATCTTTGCTCATCTGGCTGTTGATTGCTGTGGAGGAGATGCTTTGGTCTTTTTGTTCTCTTTTTGACTTGTTGTTTCTTTCGAATCGTATGTAGATGTTTATGTCTATGTGCCGTTGATGGCCAATTTGTCAGAATGCTAGGAATTCTCTAGTGGTTTTGGACTTAGCTCGGTCTAGGATCTTATTCAGAGGGCAAGCCACCAGAATATAAAATGAGACCAAACCCCACTTCCTACTAGTATTCATGATGTTACCTAGTTTGGGTAATAAAACATCTCAAGAAAGCAACCAAGCTCAGAGAGCACCAAGAAGCCTTCATTTCAACCATGAGCTACAAATATTCTTCTCATTGTCTGAGAGTTAAAAGTAAACACAAGGCTGAATTCCTGACTACACAGAGAAATATCTTCATGATTGAGCGAATCTTATTAGATCTTGTCATCTAATAAAGCAAGATTGAAGAGTTTATGCGGAAAGATTTATAAGAAATAGAACCAGTATGAGCTTCAACTATATTTTAGAGATTGCATGAATGCATGAAGAGGAATCTACAAAATATTTTCTCACTAATTCTCCAGGCTGGTATAAGTCAAGAAACATTGATTATAAAGTAGTATATATGAAACTTTAGTCTTATTTCATAATGAGGCTTAGCCTCATAATAAGGCTATTGTAAACAATGGAAAACCAGTTAATAAATCATTATTTTGTCAGAGTAATTCATGCTGATAACTTGGTTTGCTTTCTTAACAAAAGCCAGATGAGCTGTTAAGAGAATGATCTTTTTCCCAGCAAAATAGAATAGGAAAGCTTCCCAAAGCAGCAGTCTCCAAATTGTATATATCATTTGATTTCATACTACTAATAAATCTAAATGGTGGGCATTAAGAAATCAGAAAAAGACCTTTTTGATAGCCTGATTAATTGAACTTTCAATTAAAAAATGCTTAGCGTGGAGATAAAATTTCTATTTTGAGACCCATACAGAAATATGAGCCATACACATATATGAATTGTGAAAAGGGCAACTGTGATCAGAAACATGGAAAACAACCCAGATGTGGAAACTGACATCAAATGAATGTCATCTCTCTATATAAAAGGCAGGAATCAGGAAAGGATTATGAAATAAAGACCATGGATTCTAAAAGTAGAGTCTTGTGTCCTGATGATGGTAACAGTACCTTGCCTAGGCAAAAAATTCATAGTTCTGTAAGGAACCTACAGAATGATACTCAGCAAACTGATAAGAAAGTGAAGGGTCTACTAGCTTGAATGCTTAAATATCTGGTGATGGAACTGAAAAATGGCAACTAAAAATGGCATTCCTTGGTGCAGGACTGTAGACACATTTTTCTTTCTGCATCCAAGGTCATCTGCCTGCCTGTGGAATATGTCAGGCATTAAATGTGGACAAGGCAAGGGAAAAAGAGAGTGTGGTAAAACAGAATAAATGTCTCCAGAGTAAAAAAAAAAATGATTTTTTTAACTCAACATTCTCTCTCTTTTTTTTAAATAAGATGACCTCATTCCCCATTGACTCTTCCCTTCCAAACCCAGCCTGAAAACCATACAGTTTTTGGCAACAGCTGAAAGGATGCTGGAGGTTGCACAAAAATCCTTGGGGAGTCACTATCGGTGTACTGTTGGATGATTGCAGCAGCCATGTTAATTCACTGATATTGGAGACAGGGATGCCCTACCCAATTATTGTCAAGTGCAATTAGTAGGTTTCATATAAGATCAATGCAGCATGTTTAATACTAATGTCACAAAGTTGTTTCTGAAAACGCATCCACATACAAACATACTACACACATATATACAAATAAATGTCAATTGCTGGGAAAATCAGGAGATTCAGGTAGTTCAAATGAGTATAAAAATTTATTGCAAGCTTAAGCTTGCAATCTGAGCTACTAATGGTCAAAGGAAATTAGTGGGAGTTAAGAAAGGCATTCAAAGGTGGGGTGCATTTAGGTCTCTTGTGGGCATGCAGGGACTCATGACTGATGATGTATTTAACCCCTCCCTTGGGCTCAGCCTGGTCCTCTCTTATAATAAACACACAAACAAGTGTGTATACACACACTTATATACATATGCACCCATACACAGAGACACTGGCACTCACACATGTGTACACACCCACATAAGCTTTTCTGTTTTTTTCTTAAAGGAAAATTAAAGTTTGCCTGAGTAATTGGTGCCAAGTGATAAGCTTATCATTTGGTAAACACATTTTCATTGATGCATTGATAAAGCTGTCTGTGACAGGAAAGACCCAATAGTCACTCCATTCAGTCATTTTCCAATGGCAAGCATGCTTTGGTTTTTTTTTCCAAAATAGACCCTGTTGAATCTTAAAAACATTGAAAATTAACCCTCTTTAGGACTGCTGGTTCCCAGCACCTATATTGTACTAAAAAAAACCAATTGTCTAAAGAGCAAAAGTTGCCTAAATGCATATAAATGAGGTGAGTATTTCTTGTACTATGCCAGATTAATCTATACATTACAATGAAATGATTTTCATGGAAAAGCTTTAGCAGGAGTGACTCCTTGTCATTATAGCAAACTGGCTTATGCAGAGGGAAGTTAGTGATATGTGAACAGTCATTATGCTATGTCAAGTTTCATTTTAAAGACCATAAGTAAATCTTTTTATGAGAAAAGCAAACTACTTCACAGTCCTACGGAAGGACATAAATCATGTTTTTATGTCCTCTATGAACCATCAGAAGACAAGTTTTAATATTTCAGATGGGACAAGCAATCTATCTACATGAATCATAATTTGGGTTCCATTATAACCAACCTTATGGATAAGTGAGTTATCAAAATACGGATCATGTCAAGATTTTAATTATTATTACAAACTAGAGCCCTCATAGATTAGGACGTGTAAAAAAAAGGACTCTTTACTTCCGTCGGTCAGTAAACGTGGAAACATCGACTTGTATTGAACTACTTTAATAAAACAATGACTCCTTACGACTTCCTGTCTACACTTCTTAAATGTTTTTTTACTCACCCAGATTTAAAATAAAGCCATTTTGATGCATGTCAAAATGATTTGGTCAAAAGTAAATTCTGTTTTAATTCACTGGGTTTTATTTCATTTTAGGTGCATTTAGGCTTTTGTAACCAAGATAGAATGTAAGATATTTTTTCTGTGTGTGTGTGTGTGTGTGTGTGTTTTTAATTGCTCAGTATTTTTAAGGAGTCTGTCGGGGCAATGGAAAATTTCCTTCTGTGAGTGGAAAACATTATTACCTGTCAGAAAGAAATAGGAAGGAAGTGATAGAAGTAAAGTCTTCATCCTGGTTCATCCAAGCCGGGGACAAATAAGCAACATGGCGACTGCTTTGGGAAGAAGGTTACAGTTTATTGAAGAAGCAGAAAGATGGTTCTTGCAAGAAAGAGCAGAGGAGAAGAAAGAGACCTTGAGCACATGGGCCGTAGGTTTTTATACCCCTCTAGCCTCCTGTTTGGAATAGTTTCCTGTTCCTGTGGCATGAACCTTGAGGATATTTCTGAGTGTTTTTCTAGGCCTTGATATCTGTGGTTTAATCCTATTATCACATCCTGCTTCCCAGGTGATGGGGCTAATGACTCCTAGAGTTTGGGTGGGGCATGCAGATTTTAGGTCTTTGTCTTCTTGGTTGCTCTGGCTTCAACTTTCTGATGGTTTTACATCTGCATTTGTATGGGGCTAGCTCTTGCTTGGGGCAAGGATTTGAAGCCAGAGAGATTTGGTTTCTGCTTTTAAAAACAAAATCCCTTTGAGGAAAAATATATTTTTCTGCCTTTTTAATATTTCCTTCTCTGGGGAGCTGACTTCCCTCAGAAGGAAGGGAGGGAGGGAGGGAAGGAGGGAGAGAAAGAGAGAAAGAAAAGGAAAGGAAAGGAAAGGAAGAACCTCAGCTGATAGCTGCTTGGTGCTCAATGCAAAGTGATTTTGTTAGTGATGTCAATAGAATAAGAATGTTCATCCATAACAGATGAGCCTAAGATTGTATTAGCAAGGATTGTTTTAGTAAAACTTGCTTTCATTCCCACTAAACTGTGGTAAAAGTATAAAACTTAATTTCAGCACTGCTGTTCTTTTAAATGTTCTCTACAAGTGCCTATCAAATTTTCTCAGACCTCATATTCATATTAATTTATATGTTTAATACTCACACTGGAATAATTAGGATAATATGTACATATCACTTTTAAGATAAGATGTGTATATGAAACAACATATGTAACCTAAATCGATTCTTGGAACAATTACCGTAGGGAATAAAATCACACCGAACACGTATAAAAAGAAGATTATATACGAGAAAAAAATGTTAAATACATGTTCCTTTTAAATCGCGTCGACCTGTTATTTGAGTAAAAACTTCGTCTTCGGTAGACATCAAGGAAAGATTGCCTTAGGTATATTTTAAAGCAGAGGTTCTTAAACATCATTGCCACCTGTCCAACTCTGCCCCAAATGTAGCTAAAATAAAACAGAGACAGATGGTACACCTAATGAAGATTACTTTTGTCCCTGACCTGGAAAAGGTGAGCAGATGAAGAGAAAATTGAAGGAGCTAACCTATCTCCAAACATGCTTTAAAGTTCCTGTGGGAAAGAAACTCTAGAGATGGAAAAACTTGAGAAGAATACAAACTTGCTAATCATTTTTGTAGAAGCTTGCCCTTTGCAGAGTTCACAAAAGTAAAATTATATTATAATAACCCCAACCTACTTCAAGCTTTGAAGCTTATTTCATTTCTACTTATAATGAAATTATGTATGGGATATTAATTTTTAAATCTTAATCCATAATATTTTCTTATCTGCCACCACAACTAGAAATGAAAGAATTGGTCAAGTTTGACTGCATCTACTTTACCCATTTTAGATGTGTTAATCCTTATTACCAAAGCCTTTAAAATATATATATTCAAAGACTACATTACTTGTTTTCTTTTGCAAACCTGTATTTTAATAAAAGCCACTTCCTCATTTGTAATACAGCTTCATGCATACTTTCCTATAAATATATGAATTTTGGCAGAAGTAGAAGAGCATCACATTCTGGAAAAGTGCATAAGTACATTTTCCTCTATTATCAGTAACTGAATCAAATAATGACAGTCATTTGTTAAACAACTATCACTGAGAAAGTATCATAACTTTTGCATCACCTGACCAGATCCTTCTAAGACTTTCACTTCAGACATTTGAAGTTGTTAATGCATTAGCTGATGATATCAATTAATATATATGTGAATTAAAATATTAATATCAATAATAATAATAATAATAATAATAATAATAAAGTTGGAAGTGACCTTGGAGGTCTTCTAGTCCAACCCCCTGCTTGGGCAGGAAACCCTACACCAGGCATGTCAAACTGTTGGCTTGCAGGTTGACTGCATCATACTGAAACCATGCCCACCCGATTGCTGGTAATGGAGAAAAAGTCACGATACATCACAATGCCTGCCCTATACCATTTCAGACAAATGGCTGTCCAGTCTATTCTTAAAAACTTCCAGTGTTGGAGCATTCACAGCTTCTGGAGGCAGGTTGTTCCACTGGTTAATTGTTCTATCAGGAAATTTCTCCTTAGTTCTAGGTTGCTTCTCTCTTTAATTAATTCTAAAGCCATTTTGGAACAAGCTTTCATTTGTCAAAAGCTCAATCCTTTTCTCAGATAACATTTTTAGGAGCACCATTTCTTATTATTTATCTCATTTTTTGTTCAACTAGAGCAATAACAAACAGAAAGGAAAGAAAGGAAGAAAGAAAGAAAGAAAGGAAGAAAAAAAGAAAGGAAGAGAGAGAGAGAGAGAGAGAGAGAGAGAGAGAGAGAGAGAGAGAGGAGATCTGTACTCTAATAGTAAATTATCATAAATTATGATAGCAGACAGACAGACAGACAGATATAGGTACATACATACATACATACATGCATGCATACATACATACATACATACTACACATACATGCATACATCTACCAAACTGTTAGGATGGTATTGAATGTGTATACCTGGAAAAATGTTAATGTCCTTTTTAAGTCAGTAAACAATTTGTCCCTGAGGTGTCTATTGAATCACAAATGTGACAGAAATTTAGTGAAATTTGTATTTTTAAAATGTTAATTTCAGAGATAAATGGCAAGCCTTCTCTTCCAGAACTATTTTAGGTGTTCTTTTTAATAGGATAATTTTAAAAGACTGTTGAAATTCCCTGGTTGTCAGCATATTTTACCATGATCATATCATACTATATTAAAAATAAGAAGATAATGGAATTTCAGGCATTTTATTAAACCATTTTGGCTGTTATAGCATTCTGATGCTGTAAATAACCAAGAATCACTAGAGTTTCCTTTTACAGAATTCAAAATGATATTCTTATAGGGAGTGCTGCTTTGTTGAATCAGAGTGAACATAATTCATTTGAACAGTGGGTGTTTGCTTCAGAAGAATAGATGGGTATATGGGATATTAATTTTTAAATCTTAATCCATAATATTTTCAGTTGACGTTGAAGATGCTACTTGATAGTTTCATCTGAATCTAATATTGGTTTGGGTTTTTGGAGCAGAGCTGGTTTCAGGATTAATACATTTTTTTCTGGGCAAATAATTTGAATATCTCCATTATACCTTATATTGTCCCAAGCAGGTTTTATTATCAGCTTTTTCCAGCTCACAGTATGTGGCAGTCATCTTTGGCACAACCCATTTTGTCTGGAACTTCGGGCTAAAAAATTGAGGCACTTGAGTTGTGATTGACTTAATTAAACATTAATAGTTAACATTCCTTCTTTTCCTATTTTAATTGCTACATTTTGTCTACTTTTGACTGGTGGTAAAGTGATAAGAGAAATATTTTTAAAAAAGCACTTAAAGCATATCTCTATATTTAAAGATGGCAACAAGCAGAAATACACCCAAGGTTGATAGCACAATCAAATTTTCAAATATTCTGCTTTTGGGAATATATTTTGGATGCTTGTATTTAGCATGTTTCCTATTAAAATTGTGCATCTCTGAAAGTAGGAGTTGTAGATCTGATTGCAGTGTCATGAGATTTTTTTTCCTCCCTGCAGATGTTGACGAGTGTGCTGCTAAGATGCATTATTGTCATGCCAATACAGTGTGTGTTAATTTGCCTGGATCATATCGTTGCAACTGTGTCCCAGGATATATCCGGATTGATGATTTTTCATGTACAGGTAAGATTTTAACATGATAGCAATCCCCTATGATAACTTAAAAATACAAGGCAGTGACTAATGGGAAGGAACCAAAATATTATTTGTACCATATGTTAGGTAAAAGTTCTTCCTCGAGGAATATAATATAATAGGATAGGATAGGGTAGGGTAGGGTAGGATAGGGTAGGGTAGGGAAGGGTAGGGTAGAGCAGAGTAGAGCAGAGCAGAGCAGAGTAGAGTAGAGTAGAGTAGAGTAGAGTAGAGTAGAATAGAATAGAATAGAATAGAATAGAATAGAATAGAATAGAATAGAATAGAATAGAATAGAATAGAATAGAATTCTTTATTGGCCAAGTGTGATTGGAGTCACAAGGAATTTGACTCCTGTGCATAAGCTCTCAGTGTACATTTAAACAGCAAGTAATAGGCCGTAGATCACAAATCATAATTACAATCATTAGTCATACTTCCCTGAATGTAGAAAAATAACTTCACTGAGTAACATACAGAAACCCATGTTATTAAAACTGTTATTTGTAAGAACTGGGCAAATTTTATATATACCATTATTAATAATATTTATTGGGAAGTTGCAGCATTAAGAAGGCACTAATGTTGAAATATAGTAATTTATATAATCTGATCTATAGTAGTGAAATATAGTTTGTATTCATGGATAAATAAAGATAGAATTATAAAATTTACTATTGTCTTTTAAGATTCAAATCTAAATTACTGTGTGTACTAGTTATTAGCATTTTATAATTTGTCAAAACATTGGGAAGTACACAACTAATATTCATGTAAATATATATTTAGTAATTTCTATTTAGAAAATTATTTTCTATTTAGAAAATTTATATTTTAAATCTGCCTCAAAATTGTGGAAATGAAGGGGTCTTAAATAAACTATTACTATTTTACTTAATGTAACTCAAATCATGCTTCATTAGACTGCATTAACAATGTACAATCAAAGAAATTGGTGAACTATGCATCTATATATTAATGTTGCCAGCATATACTATCAAATATTATGGTATAGTCAGGATGGGTAGAATTTATCCCATTGCATTTTAAATACCATATTTCCTACCAATTTGTATGAAAAATGGAGTATAAGATGAAACCAGTGGTGGGATTCAGCCACTTTGCACCAGTTCAGCAGAACCGGTAGCTATTTTTTTGTTGCCCAGGCCCAGAATGGACTTCCGGAAGCAGCATCCACACAGAGAACCATATTTGAATCCCACATATTTGAATCCCACCACTGGATATTTGAATCCCACCACTGGATGAAACTCATTCAAAGCAGCCAAAAGGACAGTAAGGTTTGTTCAGAAAAGTTTAGTTCAGCGAAGAAGAATGGAGACTTTGAAAAAGGCACAAAATATGGGAGATACTTCCTATAACAAGGACAAATAGTTCCAGTGTGAACTGAATGAAGCAATAACACAGGGAGCAGTGAGAAAAGTGTCAAGATAGATTGGCCAAACTGATGGTTAAAGCTTGTTGGAAAACATAAAAAAAATGTATGAGATTTGTAGTTCTTTGGAGCCATCACATACTACAAGGTGCTGTGTGCAGTGGGTGCATCTTGATTTTTTTTTTTTTTGAAACTTAAGCCTAGCTTGGCAAGTTAAACTATGAGCTGAGTAGTTTATACCAAATGTTTCATTTAAGAAGTAAATAATAAAAGTTGCAAACTGGGTATGCTTCTATGAGTCAAAATAATTGGATAAAAATAACAAGTAAATTGGATGTACTTCCTGACCCTCAGTGAGTCATTTTTTCTGGAAAAATGAGATTGTTGTTTTAAATGTAAGACTTTGTGAAAGTATATAATGATTTGTTGGCTTGATATGGAAGGATGCAAGTCTTATCTAGAGAAGATACCATTTCTTTCTTCTTTCTTTCTTTCTTTCTTTCTTTCTTTCTTTCTTTCTTTCTTTCTTTCTTTCTTTCTTTCTTTCTTTCTTTCTTTCTTTCTTTCTTTCTTGAATAATTTAATATTATTCCTTTCCTTCTCTTTCATACTAATTCAGAATGAGGCCCAAAGGCATGGCATTGTGAGGATAGCTGTCCAGCTTCCCTGATACTACCAGTTATTTGACTACCCCACACAGCAATGGGTGCCAAAGCCCAAATGTTTGTATCCACTCCAAAGCTCCCTTTGGATGGGATTGAATAAGGAGGAAAACATTCATTCAAGACTGTCAAATCTAAGAACATGAGAGGCAGCATATTGAAGTGTTCAAGGACCAGGAGAGGGACCCGAGTTCTAGTTGCTTCTTAGGCAGAAAAGCCAGCTGGATGACCTTGGGCCACTCAGTCCCTCTCAATCCTAACCCATGCCAGGCTCTGTGAAACGTCATCATGTGTTTATATTTTTAACTTTTGAGAAACAAGTAGAATGCCAAGAAAAACAATAACATCTAAGAAAAACTTAAGCCTGTCTCACTGAGGGTCTGACAGCTTAATAATAATAATAATAATAATAATAATAATAATAATAATAATAATAATAATAATAATAATAATAATAATAATAATAATAATAATAATAATAATAGTAAAGTTGGAAGGGACCTTGAAGGTCATCTAGTCCAACCCCCTACTCAGGCAGGAAACCCTATACCATTTCGGACAAATGGCTGTCCAGTCTCTTCTTAAAAACTTCCATCTCTGTACACCCCATTTTTCAATCTAAAACTTTTTTTATTTTTTATTTTAAAAAAAACTGACTTGTTTTGAATGAACTGCATCTGTCTTTGGAGATCAATTTCATAGCTCATCATTCAAGTGTGTTTCAGTGTGCTTTTGTGCTACAGTGAATTGCTTCTAACCTTCATTTCCCCACTGCATCTGTTATATGAATTGGCTAGATTGTCTTTGGTAGGCAATAAAGAATTCTCCAGATTCTCATATCTATAAAAGGATGAATTTCATACAGACACTGGAACAAATGCAGGCTGACCTGGTGCAATTTTAACAAATGATCTGTGAAAAAATAAACAGTGATTTGCCAAAGGTCTCACTGGAGTACCAAAGACAATCTGAAAAGTATATGTAATTGCAGTTTTCAGTATAGATTCAATAGCATTATTAAAAGCCTTTCATGCTTCTGAACAGTGGAAAAAGAATAAGAACCTATTCAACATGTATTCCCAGTTCATTTCAATCTGATGCTCCAATAAAACAATGCTACCTTTGTTAGTTTAAATTATGCCAATTTTTTGTACCTCAAACAGGGAAATGTACATTATCTAAGATCTTTGATTTTTTTTTATTGTTATTGATTATATTTCACCTGGGAATGCAGACCAGCTGAAGATGTAAACAAATGCACAGAGCTCAATTGATGAGCTAAACTGGACCTAAACTTTGCTCAATCAAACTACTTTCCTATTATTGCTCTTCTTGATTCCAACAGAAGCCATTGAAGCAGCTTCTCTATCAGCTTCTCCACTTTTTTTTGTTTAAATTTCAGAGTTCTTTTCTCATAAAATAACTTTCCTCGTTTCTGCAAATATGCCAGGTGTTGGTTATTGATCCTTGCAAAAATCATAAAGTTTTCCTGCTGACTCTTCCTGCAGACTTTCAACAGTGAGGAAAGGCAAACATCTAAACTGCAGGAGGCAGAGATGATGTTACCTGTTCACTTTCTTAGAACTAACAGATTCAAACTCAGCCCAAATAACTTCTATTATCTGCAGTGGATTTGACCAGCCAACTCTGAAGATATAAGTCTTTCTTCTGTTTACTGTTCCTTAATTCAGACTAATTTTCTTTGTGGTTGTATTTGGTAGTTTATCTAGAAGAGTTGAATAGAAATACACCAGGGACACAATTTTGTGAAAAGGTTCTTTAAAAGATAGCCCATGGTGTGTCACAAAGTTAGATTTGTAGCAAGACATGGATATATTACAGAAGCAAATTGTGTATTTGGGAAAGCAGAGTTCATCCAACAGCAGAGAAAAATCAATGATGTTTGTAAATAATACAGATATAATAAGCCACCCCTTGTTTGATATATTGAGAACAAAGCATTGCAAAAACTTTTTCTGTGTATCGTACATTATTGTTAAAATTGTCTTTTCACTTAGAGTAAGAGGAAGAGCACTGTGTGAGAAAACGGATCTGTTGCTTGTTTAAGCATTTGTATAAGTGCATGAGTTCATTCTCAATATTGTTCGAAACATTTTTTCAGGCTCCACTAGGGATTAAATATCAGGTATGATGAAACAGGTTCCCTCCAAATATTTTGGATTTCAGCTGCCATAAACTTAGAAAGCCGAAGTAATAATATAAGGCTCTGAAAATTATAATTCAAAATATTTGAAGGACATGAGGTTACCTGTCCTAAAATATATCATATACTACTCTTGTAATATATTCAGTATGCTATATATTAGACCACTGATGCATTATGACAGGAGAATGGAAGTCATCTTCCTATAATGCTTTTGGGATGAGTTAATGGTGCACAGATGTATTCTCTTTTTACAATTCTGTGCAGAAGGTAAAAGTATTGTTAGAAAGAGTTTTATTTCTGTGTTCATCTTTGTAGAACCAATGTTTACATTTTTAGGTTTTTAAAATATTAGTGTTCAATACATTCATGAACTAAAGGTTTCTGGATCATTTGAATATTCATTTTGTAACAATAGATTTTAAAATCTGAGCATATATTTGAAACCTGGCACCCACAGGATTTGTGTTTTATTTCAGGAAGAATGTGTTTAGGAAGGTATTAATATCCATTTGCTCCTTAAAAAGAAGAAATAAAGCTCTAAATGCATGGAACTTCAAGTACAATTCTTTTTAGAATAGTTTCTCTCTATTTGTAGAAGAATTAGTAGGAGGACTATGATACATAACTGGACATGATTGTTCATTTCCCAGGGGAAGGGAGGGAGGGAGGGAGGGAGGGAGGAAGGAAGGAAGAAGGAAGGAAGGAAGGAAGGAAGGATGGAAGGAAGGAAGGAAGGAAGGAAGGAAGGAAATAAATAAATGTATGGATAGTTGAAAGAAAGAACACATCCCTACACCAAATTTAAGTGTGCTTGTTCCTTTACTATTCATGGCTGTTGAAAGAAAGAAAAAGAAAGAAAGAAAGAAAGAAAGAAAGAAAGAAAGAAAGAAAGAAAGAGAAAGAAAGAAAGAAAGAAAGAAAGAAAGAAAGAAGTACACCACTTCAAAATGTCAAATCTAAAGCTGGTTGTTCTACCTGTTGTGATTAGATTGGTTTTCTTTATATTTAATTTTGTTTCCATTTTTTTTCACGGTGCTCTTTGGTTTTTAGTACTAAGAAAGGAAACTACAGACCAATCAGTTTAACATCAATACCTGGGAAGATCCTAGAAAAGATAATCAAAAAACAGATCTGTGAACAACTAGAAGCAAACAAAGTCATAACTAGTAGCCAGCATGGGTTTGTTAAAAACAGATCATGCCAAATCAATCTTATCTCATTCTTAGATAAAGTGACTAAACTAGTAGACCAGCAAAATGCTGTGGACGTAGTATATTTAGATTTCAGTAAGGCATTTGACAAAGTAGACCACAACCTACTAATTGCTAAGCTAGAAAAAGGTGGAATAGACAACATCACACCAGATGGATCTGTAGCTGGCTGACAAACTGTACTCAATGAGTAGTCCTCAATGGCATTACATCCACATGGAGAGAAGTTAGCAATGGGGTACCTCAAGGTTCCGTCTTAGGCCCTGTATTCTTCAATATCTTCACCAATGACATAGATGAGGGAATTGAAGGGGAACTCATCAAATATGCAGATGACACCAAACTGGCAGGAGTAGCCAACACCCCAGAAGACAAACTCAAACAATGGGCCCAATCCAACAAAATGAGTTTCAATGTGCAGAAAAGCAGTCTTACACTTAGGCAGGAAAAACCAAAGGCACAAATACAGATTGGGTGAGACCTGGCTTAAAAACAGTAATTGTGAGAGGGACCTTGAAGTCCTAGTGGACGATGACTTGACTATGAGCCAGCAGTGTGCAGCAGCAACCAAAAAAGCTAATATAATCCTGGGTTGTATAAACAGGCATAGAATCAAGATCATGTGAAGTACTAGTACCGCTTTACAAAGCCCTAGTAAAACCACACCTGGAATACTGCAGCCAGTTTTGGTCACCATATCACAAAAAAGATGTTGAGAGTTTGGAAAAAATTCAGAGAAAAGCAACTAAGATGATCAGAGATCTGGAGACTAAAACATACGATGAATGGCTGCAGGACTTGGGTTTGGCTAGTCTAAAGAAAAGAAGAAATAGGGGAGACATAATAGCAGTGTTCTAGTATCTGAGGGGCTGCCACAAGGCAGAGGGGGTCAGGTTGTTCACCAGAGCACCAGAGGGAAGGATGAGAAACAATGGTTGGAAACTGATCAAAGAGAAAAGCAACCTGGAATTAAAGAGAAACTTCCTGACAGTGAGGACAATCAAGCAATGGAACAGCTTACCCCCAGAAATCATGGGTGCTCCATCACTGGAGATTTTTAAGAAGAGACTAGATAATCACCTCTCTGAGATGGTATAGGTTCTCCTGCTTGAGCAGGGGACTGGACTAGAAGACCTCCAAGGTCCCTTCCAGCTCTATACTATTCCAACCCTTTTTAATGGGCAAATCCAAAAGTCTTTAACTCAATTTTATTCATTTTCAAGAAAAACCTATAAAGGGTTTCCAATATTTTATAAAAGTACTTGTTGTCCTATTGCTGATCAAATAAGTTAATTTTATATTATTTTGTCTTGTCTATGCAGTATTCTGACATCCTTAACTTGATTCCCATTTTTTTGAGCACATTCTGCAGCAAGATAGGATCTGTACAATCAAATGCTTTTCTGTAGTCTATGTAATAATTTCTTTTTGGGATTATTTGGCTTTCTCAATTATCCAGTGGGCATCAGCAGTAATATCTCATGTTTCTCAGCCTTTGCTAAAGCCAGCTTGAATATCTGGCATATCTTTCTCCGTGTATTTACATTGGATGATCTTAACCATTATTTGGCTAGCATATGAATTAAGGAAATTGTACTATAGTTTCCACATTCTAGCAAGTCTCCTTTTTTGAGTATTGGAATATAGATGTTGACCTCTTCCAATCAGTTGAGCATTTGTCATTCTTCAGCTTTGCTGACATAGCTTGGTTAAAATCCTGATTTAATATTCTTCTATTGCTAAGCTTATTTCAATGGCTATTTCTTCAGTTCCTGTAACTTTCTGATTTGATAATAAATGGAGTGTTAATCTAAACATCTTTTAATATTAGAGGCTCTTGAAGTAGGGAATAACTTCTAAGGTATCTTGGATGTTGACAGCTCTACTGTATAGCATTTTAATACACTCCTTGCATCTTCTTTTGATCTCTTTTGAATCAGTTACGATCTGTTCATTAGTATCCTTAGCATACCAATTCAAGGCTCAAACCTCCTTCTGAGTTCTTTTGAAATACTTTTCATGTTTTTCCATTAATTCTACCCATAGGTATCCACAACTACCTGAGATGGCTTAAGGATGATGACACATATGTGCTGATGTTATGACATAAACCTCTCCTTACTTACTGACACAAGTGCAGAAGGAATGGATTTAATATTCTGTTGACATATGTTTCATCACTTTCCTCCATCTCCTGTGGGGACAGTTGTGGACATACCTCGGTGGAGTTAACATCTGGTTTGTTTGTCTGTGCTTATATCATGGTGACTAACTATTACTAGTGAGTAGTGGCTAGAGTATTTTGGATTAAAAAGGTATAAAATGTAATTGCTAACATGTAAGTATGACATTTATTTATTTAATTGAATTTAGTATAGCTGCCCAGTTCAACAGCTTACAAGAATCCAATACTAGTTAAAACCATTCAAAACATAAAATAAGAAAAGCTCAAAGCAGCCTGGACTAAAATAGTCAATAAAACGGCACAGCATTCCCCCCACTCTCACAAAACAAAACCATATTAAGCCATTGCTTGGAACCAAAGCAAAGTCTTTAAGTCTTTTTGGAACTCCAGGAAAGAAGATGTCATTCATATCTCTGGAGGGATACTCTCCTGAGAGTGGGGGCAATGACAGAGAAAACATGTTTTTAAGGTCCCAAAAAGTAACTATAAGGGACACAGAGCAAAACCATTCTGCCCAAACATAACGGGTGGGCAGAATCAATGAGAGAAAGGTAATCTGTCAGGAACCAGTTCCAAGGCCCTGAATGGTTTTAAAGATAACAACAAGCACCTTGAATTGCACCCAGAAACCAACTGGCAACCAATGGAGCCAGTAAAGGAATGATAACACATGAGCACAGCAAGGAGTGCTCATTACTGTTTGCACTGCTACATTTTGAACCAGCTGTAACTTCCAGTTGATCTGCAAGGACAGCTCCTTATAGCTCCATTTCAATAGTCCAGTCATGAGGCAACCAAGACATCCAGAAGGACTTCCAAGTTGTTCACAAGTCTCAAATGGGAAAGCACAACCTCATCCAAGACCAACAGTGGAAACACCTGGAATTAACCACTGAAGAAGGTGAACTACTGTGACATAATGATCCCCATTCCCAAGCCCCACAAAAAGAAGAATGTCACAGTCAACAGTTTTGAAAGCTACTAAGAAATCAGGGAACACAGGAATAGATGCACTACCTTAAATCCAGCTCTGAGGCTGATCTTCAGTGATGCTAGCTACTGCTAGAAGTAGTAAGTAAGTGGTTTTAACTAGAAGCTGTCAGTAGCAATTAACATTATAACTGGCTTACTGTTAAGTATATTGCCTGCAGTTCTGAACAAAGGAAGCTAAGCCTAGTAATTACAATCTTTGACAATAATAT
>NW_015388756.1:537541-551875 GCF_001527695.2 Protobothrops mucrosquamatus
ATCCTGCTTGAAATCAAGGTAATATTTTGAAATATTTAAGCCAATAATAATAGCTTGCCAGTTCATTTGGAGGCAGGGCATAACAGGTATAAAGAACAATTGATCAAGCAAGGCTATGGGGAAGGAAAGGAAACGGGGAAGTGTTTTATCCAGAACATAATGAATATGGATGATGTTATTACACTTATTTGGAGCAGAAAACTAGTTCTTTTCGACATACTAAGATGACAGATAGCTTTCTTTAGCTTGAATGTAAGTAGAAAAGGCAGCTCAAGTTTTCTAGCTGGCTGGCAGGCTCAAATGAACCAAAACACAATATGAAATCAGCCACATTATGCTAAGGACAGCTGTGGGATGTGTTGTCATGCATTTGGGGACATTGTTGTCATGCAGCTCAGTCTTTATCATAGTTGATGGGCAGATCTTCCAGCTTGGAAAGAAGCTGAATGAAGAAAAAAATCCAACAGCTCATTTTTACAAACTGAGAAAATATGTTAGTTTATAACAGACCCTCAATCTTGGGGGAGAATAGCAGAGAAACACAGGGCTTGGGAATTCATTTTCATTTGGAATTGCAGGTGATCAAAAGAACGTAGCTGCATATTCCTTTTTATGATTGTTTTTTTTTCCTTTTATTTTATTTTTTGGGTAAATAATGTGAAGATTTGACATTTACATTGGAGGAAACATGTAATTATTGTGCCTCATAGATTATTTATATACATTGATGATTGGCATATCATTGGTACTCTATATATAATTTTTTTATCCTACTGTTGTATTGTTTTATGATAAAAGAAATGTGACTTGTGTGGAAAGGATTTATAGTATTTTTTATTAAAATTATAATTAAATTATAAAAACTAACAAAAAAGAAAAAATAGAAAATGCAGGAAAGGAAAGAAATAGAGAGAAAAACAAAAAATATAAGAATGTACTAAATAAAAGAAAAAAGTATAAAGAAATAGTTTCTCCCTTCATCACAAACATAAACAATTTTAATAATTTAAAATACAACAAATGATCCATTCTTCCCATATCATATCTTTTATCTATAAACAAATGCTTAAAGGTTTTTCATTAAGTTCTGGTCAGCAAAAGTCTACTAAGGATTACTAAAGATAATTCCTCCCCTCTCCTCTCCTCTCTCTATTGGCAATGAGCTATCAATAATTAAATAATTAAATTATTGATTCCAGTGATTTCTTTCAGAACATCTCTTATTAAATTGATGTGAGATCTATACTCTAGAGTTCCACAGATCACAGTTTGAAAACTCTTGGATAGACCAGTGAAGTTGCAAGCCTCGAAACCACATATAGGAATTGGTGCAAGATGAATTTCTCAGCCATAGTTACAGAGTGGCTTGATGAGCTATTTTTTAAATAACCGCTGGACTTTCCAACAGATGTGTTCTCCTAAACCACAAATCCAGGTGGAATGCTAACAATGAAATATCCCCTTGAGCAGACAATATTTTTTACTAGCATGTATCTCAATTAGGGGAATTTTTTCCTGGGCCTGTTTGCTGTTATAAATTTTTGGAACAATGAATCAATTGATATCAGAAACCTCCTGATTTTTTTGTTTACAGTATTTTGTAATCCTCCATTCCTTTTGCAAACCAGCACAATGGGGTAGCTGCTAGGTAAGGATATCAACTCATTCTCTATGTAAACCAAGGACTGCTGTGACCCAAGGCAGTACTAAATTTCCATCCCATATCTTGCAGTTGTTCCTTGCTGATCATTCTCTTGTATATAAAAGCAGTAATGCCTGAAGGCACAATGAAGTCACAAAGAATAGACACCCAATGAATCCTGTCACCACAATCTTACTTGGCAACTATCACATACTTCTACTAGACTTTCTTTCTTTTCATGTAAAAAACAAAGAGTTCTTGAGATTATTTGATTCAGAAGTTTATAAAACTTCTCCTTCCTACTCTCATTTTATGCCAGATCTCAGTTTAACTACAGTTGATGAGATCACAGATCCTCAAAATTAGTGTGTGAATCTTACAACAGTATGTGGAAAATCTCTCAAACAGATAATTACTTGGTAATAACTGCATGTTAGAGGGCATATTGTTGATTACTCAGAACAAGGGCAGCATATTTCTCTGACTTTCTAAAAATCTGTAGATCAGACTATCCAACAGAATTGAATGGCAGGATTGCTGTTAAGCGTTGGGGAAATCAGGAGATTCAGACAGTTCAAATGAATGTAAAGGTTTATTTCAAGCTTAAGCTCTCTACAAGAATCTGAGCTGCCAGTAGTCGTGGGAAATGGGTGGGAGTTAAGAAGGCATTCGAAGGGACTGGACTCTTGTGGGTGTGCAGGGACTCGTGACTGATGACATGTTTGACCCCTCCCTTGGGCTCAGCCTGGTCATCTCCCACAAATGCATTGGCTGAGGATAAGGGATACAGCAGCAGATTATGGAACAAGGATGATGAAGGCCTGTAAAAGGGTTTGGGGTCTGGTCATACTGATTGTAAAAGTGTGCCTTCAGTCACGGACTAGTGGCTGTATTCATCATCATTAAATGACCAGAAAAAGGGTATTTTTTGTTTCAGAGTTCTGTTTAGAAGATGACATATCACAGGACAAATCTTACAATAGGACAAAACATTTTTTATTTGCAGTCCACCAAGATATTTTATTGAAGTACTATTTGCTAAATTGAATATTTATACAACTATTTTCTTATTTTTTATTCAAAACTTGTGATTCAATATTGATATTTAATTTCATCTTTCATTTCATCTTTGATTGAAACAATGCAATATATACAGTATACAATATACAGTAATAAAAACACCATCCTAGTACAGTACAATTAAAAATTATCCAACTAGAACATTAGAATGTTAAATGCCTTGTTGTTCGGAGCATTGCTGTTGTCTGCATAGGCACCATGTGAGACTCCTTAGATATTACATTAATGGAGAGTCAAGCTGAGAAAAACCTTTCTCCTGTTGCCAGATACAGATAATCCTTGTTTAGCAAGCACAACTGGGACTGGCAACTCAGTCGCTAAGCAATGTAGTCACTAAGTGGAAAATCACATGCCCACAATGGTGCTAACAATTTTATTTTAACTTTACAGTGTCAGAAGGATATGACCCCAAATAGCTGGATGAACCCAAATGGCAGGAAAGCTTTCTGAAACTTGATTCAGGAGGAAGCTGAGTAAATGGGCAAATCTTATAGCCCTTTTTCTTCACTACACTACTCTTTGGAATGCTGATACCAGTGCTGGAATAATTAGCAAGAAGGGAATTAATGTTTGCATTTACATTCATTAGAGAGAAAGGGATTACATGAGCCCTGTGATGCAGTGTTTAGAATGCAGAATTGCCAGCTAACTCTGCCCCCAGCCTGGAGTTCAATCCTGACAGAGCTCAAGGGTGACTCAGCCTTTCATCCTTATTATGGTCAGTAAAATGAGGACTCGGATTGTTAATATGCTGACATTGTAAACTGCCCAGAGAGTGGTGTAAAGCACTATGCAGTGGTATATATAGTGAGGGAAAAACTATTTGATCCCCTGCTGATTTTGTATGTTTATCTACTGACAAAGAAATGATCAGTCTATAATTTTAATGGTAGGTTTATTTTAACAGTGAGAGACAGAATAACAACAACAAAAAATCCAGAAAAATGCATTTCAAAAAAGTTATAAATTGCTTTGCATTTTAACGAGTGAAATAAGTATTTGATCCCCTATCAATCAGCGAGATTTCTGGTTCCCAGCTGTCTTTTATACAGGTAACAAGCTGAGATCAGGAGCCCTCTCTTAAAGGGAGTGCTCCTAATCTTAGCTTGTTACCTGTATAAAAGATAAAAGACAGAAGCAAGCAATCAATCAATCAGATTCCAAACTCTCCACCATAGCCAAGACCAAAGAGCTGTCCAAGGATGTCAGGGACAATATTGTAGACCTACACAAGGCTGGAATGGGCTACAAAACTATCGCCAAGCAGCTTGGAAAGAAGGTGACAACAGTTGGCGCGATTATTCATAAATGGAAGAAACACAAAATAACTGTCAATCTCTCTCAGTCTGGGGCTCCATGCAAGATCTCACCTCATGGAGTTTCAATGATTATGAGAATGGTGAGGAATCAGCCCAGAACTACACAGGAGGATCTTGTCAATGATCTCAGCTATGAAGGAATAAAAACCTGCAGTACCCACAAGGTCCCCCTGCTTAAGAAAGCACATGTACAGGCCTGACTGAAATTTGCCAATGAACATCTGAATGATTCAGAGGAGAACCACCATCAAACATTGAAGTGGAAACATTATGCTTTAGGGGTGTTTTTCTGCTAAGGGGACAGGACAACTTCACCGCATCAAAGGGACAATGGACGGGACCGTGTACTGTCAAATCTTGGGTGAGAACATCCTTCCCTCAGCCAGGCATTGAAAATGGGTCGTGGATGAGTATTCCAGCATGGCAATGACCCAAAATACACAGCCAAGGCAACAAAGGAGTGGCTCAAGAAGAAGCACACCAAGGTCCTGGAGTGACCTAACCAGTCTCCAGACCTTAATCCCATAGAAAATCGGTGGAGGGAGCTGAAGGTTCGAGCTGCCAAATGCCAGCCTCAAAATCTTAAGGATCTGCAAAGAGGAGTGGGATAAAATCCCTCCTGAGATGTGTGCAAACCTGGTGGCCAACTACAAGAAATGTCTGACCTCTGTGATTGCCAACAAGTGTTTTGCCACCAAGTACCAAGTCATGTTTTGCGAAGGGGTCAAATTCTTATTTCACTCATTAAAATGCAAATCAATTTATAACTTTTTTGAAACGCGTTTTTCTGGACTTTTTTTGTTGCTTTTCTGTCTCTCATTGTTAAAATAAACCTACCATTAAAATTATAGACTGATCATTTCTTTGTCAGTGGGCAAACGTACAAAATCAGCAGAGGATCAGATAAGTGGAAACATTATGTTTTAGGGGTATTTTTCTGCTAAGGGGACAGGACAACTTCAGTGCATCAAAGGGACGATGGACGGGGCCATGTACTGTCAAATCTTGGGTGAGAACATCCTTCCCTCAGCCAGGCATTGAAAATGGGTCGTGGATGAGTATTCCAGCATGGCAATGACCCAAAACACATAGCCAAGGCAACAAAGGAATGGCTCAAGAAGCTTAAATTCTATTGCTACAAAAGAATAAGCAGGCGTCAGTGGAGAATACCCATCAAAATGAACGTACTAATATTGCTGTTTGTCTAGCACACTTACAGCTCCAAGCCTTAAATCAGTTAGAAGGCAAACTCCCTTTTTTATGACCCTGTAATCCTTTAATTTGGTGTAGAGTTGGGGCAGTTGGATGGAGTTGATTGTTTACTGACCAGATGCATTTAGAAGGCATACAAAAGCCAAATTTATGAAAGTGACTAGATTGCCAGTTAGCATTAGGGTTTGTCTCATTGTATAGGCCCACTCAGTAGTTTCAGGCAGAGTGAATATATTCCAGGTCCTTTCTATGCCATTTTGTGGGACCTAGGTTATTTTCCTGTTGTGGCCCCACCCTATGAACAACATCTCTCCAGTGACATGAATAGCATCCTCTCTCCAGGGTTTCAAAAAGCCCTTAAAATGTGGTTTTAATCCCAAGCCTGGGGTTAATGGGTCAAGGGAAGAGGCTTTTGTTTGCTTTTAGTCCAGGCATTTTTTCATTTTGTTTGTTTTTAATAGTAATTATTCATTATATTTTATAAGTTGCTAAGAGTCCACTGGAATAAGCAGCTATATTAAATTGAAGTACAATATTACTACTAATAATATTAGTAGTAATATGGGCCTTGGGTATAATCCAAAAACATCTTAAGTACCACTTGAACATCATCAGCATTGACTATCCATAAATTTGCAAAAGGCTGGTTTACTTGGAATGTCTTACATCTTGCAATGCTACCTTTAACACCATGAAACAACATCTGCCTATCCAAGATGCTTGGGAAGCACTCAATAGGTGGAGAAAAATGCCATATCCAATCTATAACAATAATAATAGCATTAGACTCCCTGCCACATGATTTGATGACTAATCAAATGTTATTTCTAGAGGAGTAGGAATATTAGAAATGTTGTTCCAAAATCAATGGCACAATGGAAGACATAGTTGCTAGTCAATGGTGATAGACTAGAAGAGTTTTATATCAAGAGAGGACTCTCTCAAGGAGAATCACTACTACTCTTTGTTATTGCTCTAATTCCTCTGTCAACAATACTGCACAAATCAGGCCATGGCTATCAAAATTCAGAAACATCTAGAAAGCTGTACTACCTCTTTTACATGAATGATCTGAAGCTGTATGGAAAAACAGCATCTGAAATAGAATTTCTACTCAGCACTATCCATATATACAGCCAAAATATCATAACGGAGTTTGGTTTGAAGAAATGTGCCACCCTTATAATCAACAGGGAAAAGTAAGAAAAACTGAAAAAATCAAGATGTCCTACGGAAATAACATCAAGAGTCTGGATGAAAAAGATCACTACAAATAGCTGAGCATTCTTCAAGTTGACAATATCAAGCACACGAGAAGTCAAAGAAAAGGTTAGAAGTGTGAGTGAAAAAGATCTTAAAGTCCAAACTGAGTGGAGGAAATACCATCAAGTCAATTAACATCTCAGCAATTCCAGTCATTAGATACACAGCTGGAATAATAGACTGGACTCAAGCAGACCTAAAAGCTCCGAATAGGAAGACCAGAAAAATATTGACAATAAATCATGCCATTCTTCCATGCAGCGAAGTTGAGAGACTCTACTTACCAAGCAACATAGATGGGCATGGAAAGTTGCAATACACCAGACAGCTGAAGAAGAAAAAAGGGCATTGCCTGAAGGACAATAAAGAAGATGCACTGGAGCTATACACTATGAAGGCTTACTGACTACTGGAGAGAGCAACTAGTCTACAAGAAAGATAAAAAAAAAGACTGGAAAAGAGACATGGTAAGGCAATGTATTAATGGACAATACATTAAAAAACCCTATCAGACAAAGCAGATAATAACAAAATTTTGAAAAACTAAGAGCAGGCAAGTTAAAGAAAGAGACAGAGAGGCTAATTCTGGCTGCACAAGGCCAAACCTTAAGAACAAATGTAGACAAAGCCAGAATTGAGAAAACAGCAACAGACGACAAATGCTATCTCTGTAAAGAAGCTGAAGAAACATGGACCATCTAGTTAGCTGCTGCAAGAACATCACACAGACTGACTATAAATAAGAACATGACAAAGTAGCAACAGGAGTGCATTGGAATATCTGCAGGAAATACCATTTGCCTGCAAGCAAGAATTGGTGAGACCACAAAACAGACAAAGTGATAGAAAATGAAGAAGCTAAAGTGTTCTGGGAATTTGGAATTCAGACAGATGAGCACCTTCCACATAACACCCAGACTTAACAATTGACAATGAAGACAAAAATTTCTGAATAGTGGATGTGGCAGTACCTGGAGACCGAAAGATAGAAAGAGATAGAAAGAACTGGAGAAAATAATAACATAAAAAGATCTACGGATAAATGTAGCCTGTGGCAAAATAAAACAAAGATAGTAGCAATAGTTACATCTGCCTTGGGTGCAATCCTAAAACATCTGGGGCACCACTTGAATTCCATTGACACTGACAAAATCATCATCAATCAATTGTAAAAACAACTACATAACAGCCCAAACTTAACAACTGTTGATAAGAAAGATAAAAAAAAGTCTGGATAGTATTGCAGTACATAGGGACAGCAGAACAGAAGGAAAAAAAACTGGAGAAAATCACAAGATACAAAAACCGGTGCATAGAAGTAGAATGACTATGGCAATAGAAAGCAAAGACAATAGTAATTGTAATATGTAACTTAGGTGCAGTCCCAGAACAACTAGAGCACCACTTGAATACCATCAGCATAGACAAAATCACTGTTTGTTAATTGGAAAAGGAAGCTTTACTTGGAATATTCCGTGATGATATCTTTAACACCATTAACAACATCTGCTTACTGCAGGCCCTTGGGAAAGACTTGAGAGATAACTAAAAATGACAAATACAGTCTAAACATCTAGATGACCATATGACCAACCATAATGTGATCAACCATTTCTACATATGTAGAAATATCTTAGAACAAAGGCATAAGCCAGAATGTTGTTTTGGCCATGCTATTTCTTCTGTTCCCTCTTGCAGTTCTTATACTTACTGTATAGGCTCGTCAAGACACATATTGTAATATATGCATTCACTTATGATTGCACTTACCAAAGGGCCATTGTATTTTTTTTAAAAAAATATTTTTTTTAAAAAAAATAATTAAATACAAAGAAAAAAGCTATCTTGGAGAGTAACAATTAAATAACATAAAAGGAAACAACTATTAAACAAGATAAGAGATAAAAACCATATAGAAAATCTTTTTACTAACATATTCTCCTCTTCTGTTTATTTCTCAAACCACTGGCTACTATCTTAATATGTATATTTAATATTAAAAATTATTGCCAGTATCTGTTTATTTCCTTTCATTTATTATTTTTATTTGTCTTATATTTATTTTCTAAAAACATATGCCAAATGTCTAAATTTGCCCTACTTTGTACTATGTAGTATACGTGGGAACCATTCTTGCTTAAATTTGGTCAGTTTTCTGTTACAAATTTAAACTGTCAATTTTGCTATTGCTGCAAATTTCAGTTCTGATCTCCCAATCTGATATTGTCAGCAAAGTTCTTCTTTTCCAATGTTGTGGCAACTTTGTCCCTGTAATTTTCAGCATATATCTTAGTGAATTATGATATGGTTCATATATGCTTTCTGAAATTATACCACATCAGAATGCTTATAGATTCAATTCAAATGTTATTTTGAGGAATTTCTGAGTATTTTGATGCACTTCTTTCTCTTGCTGTTAATATTCTGCCTGGGTAAATCTGCAAAAAACAAAACAAAACAAATTAAATTATTATTACTTTTACTGATGTAGTATCCCATCCTTTTCATTTGCTGTTGTTCTAACCACATATTTAACAATATATAGTTGCTGATATTGCTATACAAATAGATCCCAGAGCTACATGCCTGTGTCAGATTTTTCTGATTTATTATTTTAATATTAGCATGGATAGGATTGGCTTATAAATTAGGCACATCAGTTATTGTGACTAGACAGGGATTCCAAATTAAAGTATTTTGAAAATAGAAATCCCCAATGCCTTTTTGAATTCAGGAGGCCCTTAACAAAAGGCATGTTTGTTTGCCTGGGCCCCAAATAATTGCTATAGGTAAATTCCAAACAAGGAGGAAGATTTGGGTTTGAAACTTCAGACTTTTATGCCACTAATACAGCTTGAAGGTGCAGCCTAAACATTGTATGTACAGCTAGAATGGAAGTATTTCTAGAGACATATTATTGTTCTAAAATTGCATTTTTAAATCTTTTTCTTAAATCCACTGCTCTAGTAGTCATTGTGTAAGCTAAAACTCTTCCCCCACCCCATAGTTTTTATATTGTGATATAAATGGATAAGAAATTTAGGTCAGTTTATCCTTTTCAGTAAGAACACTAGCATTCTGTATCAGAAAGTTAGTAACCCGTGTTTGTTTGCTTTTCAAAATCTCCAGATGGCAAAATGTGACATTGACAGATCTCTCTGTTCACATCCAGTATTTTGGCTATAAAGTCTGGGTTCTAAACCCTGTGTATTTGGCATGTCTGTAGTTCCATTCTCTCTCTTTCTATAAAGTTTTTCATTTTTCATAGTTGTATGGCAGCTGAAGAGAACATGATCTTTGTTTTGCTAAAAAGAGCTGTATGTCAAGCTCTCTATGAAATTTACTGTATTTAGGACTGCTGTAGTGCTTCTAGCTTGTCTACAGTTACGGGGTGTGTGTGTTCCACAGAAGCTCCCTATCAGTGTGAGAGCCGAAGCTACTGAAGAAATGTTTTGGCGAACTGAAGTTTCTTCTCATAACAATTGCTGGGAGTTTAATTGGACAATGTGACCTGAACTGTAAGGGAGGGGAGGGAAAGTTTTACTCTTTTAATTATCTGTTTCCCACCATATTCTCAGAGCCCAACTTTCCTTCTATCGTACGGGTTTGCTAAAGCCTAATAAAGTTTACATTAGAGATTACAATGTCTCTGGTGTTTTGCTTTGTTGGGTTTCTCAGCCAGACTTTGACACTGTAACTCATACATTTGTATATACAGATTAGCAAAAGCTCTATTCAATTAAAAATTGATTAAATCTAAGAAGGTATGAATGAAAGGAGTGAGAAAACTATAAAAGTGAGGAACACTTCCAGGACACTGGAAACTGAGATACCACCCAATTGGTTTGCATGTGCCTAGCACAATTATTTCCTTCACCTGTGACACCTCCATTGTCATGTAAATATCCCCCACTGGAAAAAATATTAAAATCTACCACTAGAGATACAATTCATTCATCCCCTGTAAGAATATATATGCACTTTAAGTGATGTGATTGCAGCTATATTTAAATGGAGTTTTCTGAAATCTCTGGCATTAAGCTATGATTAAGCCATGATTTTTTTTTGATGGCTGAATTGGATTTCTATTGGGACATTTCTGTCCCAACAGATGTTTAAATACTCCTAAAATTTAGCATATAAATAAATGCAAAACATTATTTTTACAGGTATTAAATTTGCTAAATTTTCAACTTCTAAACTGTAAAAATATGTGGCTTGATATGTATTAACTAAGACAGAGGTGTCAAACTCAATCACGTCATGTGACATATCATGACGTATATGACATTTTTTGCCTTTGCGGAGCTGGGGTGGGCGTAACCTGCGCATGACGCATCCAGCCTGCGGGCCGCCAGTTTGACATCCCTAAACTAAGGCTACAAGATTTTATTTGAAATATGCATCCAGTACATGAAATAAGTGCTTTGAAATCCAGGCTCCAAGACCTGTGAAAGTATACTATGTCAATTTTGACTTTTAAATTTCAGGAAATTTATTTAAAAGTATGTTGTCCAAAGTTATCCATTCTGCTTCTTAATTTAGTCATTGTAATTTTGGGTGTCCTGTGGCCTTTAAGTTGGTGACTTAATAAGGTCCCCCTCCTTATCACAGTATGTTGTGACTGAGTTCCTGCAACAAATTATAAGCCAAAGCCAAATAAACAAACAAAGCATAACATGGAAGCAACCTGGAATTAAGGAGAAACTTCCTGACAGTGAGGACAATCAACCAGTGGAGCAACTTATCCCCAGAAATTGTGGGTGCTCCATCACTGGGAATTTTTAAGAAGAGACTGGACATTCACCTGTCTGAGATGGTATAGGTTCTCCTGCTTGAGCAGGGGACTGGACTAGAAGACCTCCAAGGTCCCTTCCAGCTCTATTCTATTCTAAAGCTTAATGTGATGTATAAACTTACTTTCTGCCAGATAATCCCTGCTAGTCAAACACACAATACTAGGCAAGATAATACCTATATGCCCTGTGGCTCTTGCTCTATGAAAGTCCAGTATTGGGGGGGAGGTTAACCTCAACTGTTTTCCGAAAGCTTGTGTAGATGAAAATCTTTTGTAGAGATTTCTGGAATAAGAGTGTTGACAGTTTTAATTAGGTTAGATTGTTATTGTATTGTTATTATCAGCTATTGTGAGCTAAAACATGCTATTCAATTGCATGTTTTATTATGATTTTATCTTATTAACTACCAGTGGTCTTTTATGTAATTATAGTATGTGGTACCAGAAGTGTTAATAATAAGGAGATAGTGTGGTAGGATATCTGACAGTGATGGTTGCTTTATGGGGTGGGGTGGAGATTGTCTCAACTTTTCTGCAGGAACAAGAATAGCAGCACAGGAGTCTTTTTACCTCTCACATATTTAAGCTTAACTGGGATTATTCTGGGATCAGAATAAAGAAATCACCTTTTCCTCTTAGAGAATAATGTACATCATACATTCTGTCTTCTTTTATTGCCTGTGGAATTGTTTAGAAAAGAACGTGAGGGTAAGATCTGAATTTTAATGGACAAATCAAGAATGAGAGAAAGAATCTTTTTAACAAAAATCCTTTAAGACATGAAAAAACCTTTCAGAGGGGACTGCTTTTCTTTAAGTCATCTCTAGCACATCAGAATTAAACAAAGGTATATTTTTCAGTAAATACTTGTCATCTGCTTCCTCTGTTCTGAGCAAAATTAATCATCTTGATTAATTGTCTGTTGGCTGCAGACCTGTTCTGAAAACTTAGAAAGATGAAAAGACTTGTTAGAAAAGAATGCATTTTTAAAATTATAAAAGAGTTCTTTCCAGAATTATATATATATGTTTTCTGAGGTTTTCGCGGGTGTTTGTATGTAGGTCTTTGGTTATTCGGGTTTTCTCCAGCTCTTGTGATTAAGTTTTTTGAAGTTACATTTGATGTTTAATATTTTGCAGTGTATCTTTAATAAATCACCAGATGGAACTGATCAAATGGAGTTGGATACAGATTTAGGATAATTATTCTTGTCAAAGTTGCTTTCACAAGGAAGGAAAGATTCCCATTAATTTTCTGACAATAGTAATAACTTTATTACAGTCATAGACCAGCAATAGACATCACTTTTTACAATATATTAAAAAAATAAAATAAAATAGAAATAGTACTAACATTAATAGTAAATAATAATATCCCTGTTAAGAAAATACACGTTCTCAAAATGTTAGGGTCACTCCCTAGTTTACGTGAGTGGATAGCCGATTAGTGTGTGAGTAAATATAATGTTCCAAATATTATTAGACATATCTCCAAAAAATTGGCACAAGTTGACAGCTATAAATTTGTAACCAATTTTTTTTCTTGTGGACATTGCCGCAACACAGTATTTTGCCACTGTATGCGTGATAGAAGGGTTTGAATCCTGGAGGAGAAAGCCTACATAAAAATTGTCTGCCCTCCCTGGCAATCTCTCTAATAAGGGGAGAATATATGCTATCCTATAAACTCGGTATAACTCACAGTACAATAAAACATGTGAGATATCTTCAACTTCTCCTTTACCACATATACATACCCGTTCTACTATTGGTGTTCTCTTATACCTGCCCTGTAGGAGTGCTGAGAGAAGAATGTTAAATCGGGCTCTGAAGAAAGCTATTCTTTGTTTTGTGAAGGTCAGATCATTCAGATATCTTGCCGATTCCCACACACCCTGTTTGATTCTATCCCTACTGTGGCAAGGCAACCTGTTTAGTTCTTCTTGGAACTCCATGTCCTTTATTCTATTGGATACTACTTGCTTTGCTTGGTCAAAGCTTGGGGACATTAAGAATACCGAAGAGAGCCCATAAGAGTCCAGTTTATGATCTATCGCCTGCTTCCAGGGCAGTGGTTCTCAACCTTTTTAATGCCGTGACCCCAACCGGTCGTAAGTTGAGGACTAAACCGGTCGTAAGTTGAGGACTAAACCGGTCGTAAGTCGAGGACTACCCAACCGGTCCTAAGTCGAGGACTTTCCCTGCCCGGGAGTGCCGCGCATGCGTGGTTCCGCCCCCTGCGCCGGCCGAGGCGTAGCTGGCAAGCGGCAGAGACGGAGCAGGCCGACCACCAGCTGGCCCAGCCCAAGGGAGGTAAGGCACCTGCTGGAAAAGGGAAAAAAAATGGCGGACAAAAAATGGCAGACAAAAAAAATAACGGACAGCCTTGCTTGGCGATCCCCATGAAATGGTCGATCGACCCCAAATGGGGTCCCGACCCACAGGTTGAGAACCACTGTTCCAGGGGGAAGGAAGGTTGTCAGTCAGCACTAACGGGGACAGTCCCTCTGGAAAGAAATGCATTTTAAGCCAGTGAATGATCATCATCTTCCAGGCTCTTACCTGGATTTGAGGCATGCCTGTCTCAATTCTTAATTGCGCATTTGGGGTTCCTTTGGGTGCAGCTAAGATGGCTTGCAGGAATTTGGTTTGTATGGTTTCAAGCAAGTTTTTCTTTGCCAGGATTCCTGTTTGTGCCCCATATAGAATTTGTGCCAATGTTTTGGCCTCGAAAAGTTTTAAGGCAGCAGGTACTAATTGACCTCCGCCTGTGTAAAAGTAATGTTTGATTGCATTTACGGACCTATTGGCTGCTTGCAATGTATGATCCAGGTGTGCCTTCCATGTCCCTTGCGAGTGGAAAACCACCCCAAGGTATCTAAATGTTCTAACCTGTTCCAAACTATGTCCTTCTATTTTCCAGGAGTATTGGCTGGGTCTTTTAGCAAAAACTAAAATTTTTGATTTATCAAAGTTAAGGACCAACTTGTTCTGTCTGCAGTAGCCAAGTGTTGCCCTAAT
>NW_015388756.1:552664-582710 GCF_001527695.2 Protobothrops mucrosquamatus
AAATTAGCCAATCCTGAAGTTTATAGTTTAGATATTTGGCATACATTTTACTAATAACACTCAGAAGACTAATGGGTCTATAATTTCCAGGCTCATTTCTACTACCTTTTTTATAGATTGGTATGATAATTGCTAATCCCCAATCTCTTGGCATATGGCCCGTTCTATCTATAAATGTAAACAGAGATGCTAAAAGTGGAGCCCACCAACTGGAATTATTTTTTATTATTTCTGGCAGGACATTGTCAGTACCAGGTGCCTTATTAGCCTTGAGGGCTCCAATCAATCGGGATATCTCGCCTGGTGTGACAGGGGGCCAATAAGGGGCTTGGTCCAAATTAATTTGGCTCTCATTAGTTACATAGTCAGGATCTGCATATAGCTCTCTAATATATTCTTCCCAGGCATGAATCGGTACCTGATTAGTTGGAGGTAGGGGGGATTTCTCCAATCCTCTGGTAATGTGCCAAAAAAGGGATGTATTTTTTGTCCTGACTGATGCAATTAGTCTATGCCAAGACTCCTTCAGAGCCGCCCTTTTCTTTTCTTTTAGAAGAATCTTATATTGTGCCTTCAACTGCTTTAAGCAGTGAGTGTGATCCTCAGAAGGGGCATTTTTACTTTTTCTGTATTCCTTGTTATATATATATATTTAGTTGCACGCAATCCCTGTCAAACCATCTTTTATTCTTTAAAACCAGCTTTTTGGGGTGAGCTAGTATTTTGTTAATGAGAACCGATTTCAAATTTAAAATTAAAGTTTCAAACCCCTCTAAGTATGATCCTTCAAACTTATTCCTTAATAGAGATGTATGTAATTCTATGGTTTCTGGGGCTAACATCCATTCAGTAATTTCCTTTGCATTTTTCTCTGTCCTATTTAATTTTTCTCTGGGTATTTTGGTTCTCTAACCTGGGTAGATAGGTTGAGCCAGTCCTTAGCAGTTTCTGGTGCAATGTAAAAGTAAGGATTAGTGGATCGTGATCACTTTCCAGTTGCAAGTCTACCTCCATCTTCTGCAGGAACTTCAGGAGGTCGTATTATATTATCCAATAATCAACTGTGGATGTTCTTCCTGCTCCCCGATACATATAATCTGCTGGGTAGTCATCCCATGTGGAGCCATTAAGGATACAAAGGTCCAAGCGTACAGTCATCTGTCTTACACACAGACCGGCCCGATTTGTCTTGGTGTCTTTAAATTGTCTGGCAAGCAGGGGTTCTCCTGGTACATTCTCATCATAATGGATCTTAAAATGATTAAATAATGCTTGATTGTTTGGGCCCATCCGAGTTGGATACAGATTTAGGATAATTATTCTTGTCAAAGTTGCTTTCACAGGGAAGGAAAGATTCCCATTAATTTTCTGTCAAAATTACTCCATATCCAATGTTAAACATTTCTAAGATTTTACAATTTATAGGCTAATAGGAAGAATATATTCCCTTCCATAGAACAGCTGAAGTAATATTTACCCAGAAGTATGTGTTACTATTTCTATTAATTGTTCATCATTCCTACTTGCTTTCATTGTGATTTGGAAAACTGTTATTGCTTAATCAAGTTTATAAAAGCCTTCCAACACTATTAAGTCATATTTGATATTTTTAAAATATTATTTGAGTTAGACAGCAGTTGACAAGTATTAATTAATTTGAATGTTATGCCATAATGCACTGTCCTCATGCAGTGTATTTCTACAATTTATCAGAAACAGACAATAATTGGCCTCTTAAAATTAAGCCAACCCCCCAAAAAATCCCACTTTAAAACAGTAAATTAGGTTGAATGTTTCATTTTCTAATTCATAATCATTGATACAAATTTTGGGGGGAAAGTCTGTATTTTTGTTAGAAGTCCAGCAATTCCACAATCTGGAGTTTATTATTTGTTTTTCCAAGCCATATTAAAAATGGGAAAGGGAGAGAAATTAAAAAAAAGTTGTTTGAAAAAGTGAGAAAACCTTGAGCACAACTTTATTGGTTATAGCCCAGATCATCTGCTTGCTACCACCATAGCTCCAGTATTACATAATGCCTCATTTCTGAATACTATATATCTCTGTTTTGTGTATGAGTAAATAATAAGTAAATAGCTATTTAGATAGATACAGACATTAAGATACTGTATATATGTAGGGGTATATTATTTTATTTATTGCTCCAAGCTCAGTAGTGGAGATATCAAATATAAAATAAGAATCAACTTGTATAGGAACACCCAAAATAATTAGCATGAAGAAGGTGACTTCTGCAAGCCAGACTATTGTTATATATGTGATCTGTGCAGGACATTAAAAGAAAAAAAAAACCGGGGAATGGACCAAGAAAAGACGATTATTGAGCTAGTGGGAAAGAAAAGATATAGTAAGACACATCGATCTTTTGATTGTCTTTTTAAGGAAGACTCAAACCTGTCTAATAAGCTAAGGTGAACCAGGAATGTTCCCATTGGTGGCAGACAGTCTAAAAGGAGAGTAGTGCATTGTAACTATTAAGAAGCATCTCAGAATGAAGATACCAATTCTTGCATTAATTAGAAAAGTTGACTTCAATAATGTTTTGAAAATTATTGTCCTTTTTATTTGACTATTAACTATCAGCTTCTTTTGCTCATGGATATAGGACATTCATATGCAGATTGAGTCTCTTATATGTGTAAATCCTTCTATAGTAATCCTGTTGTTTCTAATAATGTGTTGGGCTGTTAACTAGCTGTTGCACATAATAAGCATTTTGACTTTCAAGTTTTTAATACTATTTAGTATTATAATATTATTCAGTCTATTCTTTTTAACCATAAAAAGGTCTGTTCTAATCAGGCATGTATATAATACAAAAATTGTTGGGAGGGCCTTTCGATTCTACTCTTTATTTAAGGTACCTTTGTCATGTATCTTATTCATCTACTTTTAGAATTCTAAACAATCACAATCTTTTAAAATTTCTTTACTTATTTTTTCAAAGAAAACAAATGAGACCCTCACAAGCAGTCAGTTAAGCAGACACATGAATATTACAGTGATGCTTAAGCTATAATCATTTTTCTGATTTTGGTTCCACTCAGTTGAAAAAATGGATAATTGCTGCTATCTGTATAAATCCTTCCCATTGTGTGTGTTGATGTAATTTCAATAGGATACAATGCTGCATTTGAAACATTCTTGGTTTTAACCATTTAACATGAAAATGTGATCATTTAACAGATTTTTTGCAAAGGAAACTGTATCTGAATTATAGTTAGAACAGTGGGAAATATTTCATGAAGTTTAACAGAAATAAGTTTATTTTAAATCAATCCTCAAAGAAAAAAAATAGAACCAGAGATTGCCATCAAGGATAATAAATAATTGGAAAAAATTCTGAATATGCAATTGTCCTATCCCATTGTAGAATATTAATGTTTCTCTTCAACATTAACATGGCACAGCATTGAGCATAATGATCCTGTAGCTTAATAGAAAGAAGGGTACAGCCCTAGTAACTCAATGATTGAGAATATGTTTTGCATACACAAGGTTCCATGTTCAGATCTTGGGTGGCCTAGTCACAATATAGACAACACTAAGTAATCCACCAGAACTTTAACTTGCTATAAGGAAGATCCTCATTTCATTATTAAATAATGCAATATGCAGCATTTTCATAATGGTCATTTTCTGGATTTTTATAATGTTCTTTTTTAATAGAATTCTAATTTCTAATGAAAAATCACTTAGCTAAAATTTCTTCTACAACTAAGACAACCGGGTAATGTTATGAAAAAACAGATAACATCATATTAATACCAGAAATAGGGTTGCTGCTATCATTGTATAAAGTAGATAGCTGCCTTATACTTAGACCATTTTAATGTACTTCAACACCTACTTATAATACCTGGCACCAATTCTCAAGAATTTTGGTTAAGGTAGAATATTCTGTATGTAGAATACATGCCACATGAAATGGTTTCTTCCCTTGCTACTAGACTGAAGATAAGAATCAAGGTAGGTAGGTAGGTAGGTAAGTAGGTAGGTAGGTAGGAAGGAAGGAAGGAAGGAAGGAAGGAAGGAAGGAAGGGGAATTTCAGAATTATTAAATCAGATCAAAATCAAACAGAAATGCTATCTAACTTATTGAAGTTACAAATGTCATTAGTAATGGCTTAGCACTTCCTGTTAAGTGTAACAGCAGGACAATTCTCTAAATCAGAAGCAGGTTGAGTTCAGTCTTGCACTACATACTATATAAACAAAGTGAAAAATACATGCAAACTATGTTTCCTGGAAATCCTTTACAAGCAGTGGCCTTAGCATACATTTTAAATATTTACCGTGTGATAAACTAATCTGTAGCATAAGTGTGTACTTTTCCTACTGGGACTGATCATGGTAAGTGTATATGTGTTGCTGGTGTATATATGTATCTGGTCTTCCCTCATGCTGCATATCTGTGTGTTTGAATGTAGGTGTGCACTCCGAAGCACAAATGCCTTGCTTGATCCCTTCTCTTGTTGTCAGATCTGGAGCATTTTTGAACTCCTTTTTTTTCCCACCTTCTCATGCTATTCCAAATTTTATACTGTTCTGTTTAACTTTTAGAGAGTCATGTGCCTGACTGATGGATGAATAGGCAGACAGATGGATAGAAATATAGATGTCTACACAGCAGGATTTTGGAGCTGGCTCATAGTGGCTGGCAAGAGTCAATTGTTCAATTTGTTTGGATGGGGGAGAAGCCACAACAATGGAGCCAACAAAATTGATTGTTATATTTATTTAGTGTATGGCAATGTTACATTAGCCAGCAAAATTCAGAGTTAATACAAAGTAGATGTGTAGCTGCTGCTGATTGCTAGTCCGTTCAATTCATGCTCATGCTATCCAGAATGCACCACAGGGGGTGAGCTAGCTCCACACACATAAAGCTTGAGAGTATTCTGCAGCAGCATCCTGGGCTTTTTGCCATCACCAGTGTTACCTCACATTTGGGCATCCCATTCGGGCAGATCCGGAACCACTTAAATACACACTGCTGCTCGAAGCACTGTTTTCCCCCCCACCAAAATGTTATCTATTTATCAACACACTTTTGAACTGCTAGGTTGGAAGAAGCTGAGGCAAGTGACAGGAGCTCACTTTGTCGTGCAGTGTTAGGACAGAGTACAAATCTTCCCCAGTGCCATTAACTCACAGAGACACCAAACCTCTTTGATTGTTATAAATTTATTAGCATGCCATTGTCTTAACATAATTGTGAAAGTGTCAAGACCCTGGGCTTGACACGAATCGGTGGGGGACAGGGAAGGAGCAGCCAGCGGCCAGCTGACATCCGTGGGCCGACCCTGTGTGCCGCCTGATGCCCGAGGACCAGCTGGGCATTGGCAAGGCCACCATACACTGCAGCTGCCTCCCTCCATGTAGCCAGGCGCCAGGGGAGTCCCCAAGGTCAGCTGGGCATCTGAGGCAAGCCAGCCAGGCGCCGGAGGGACCACCTCTCCCTCTCACTGGGCACCGGGGGAGTTCTGAAAGCCAGCTGGGCGTCAGGGGCAAGCCAGCCAGATGCCGGGGGACCGCCTCTCACCGCAGCCGCCTCTCCCTCTCACTGGACACTGGGGGGGGGGGAATTCCCGGAAGCCAGCTGGACAGCAGAGGTGACCAGCTGGACGTTGGGGGGCCATCTCTCACCGCTGCCGCCTCGCCTGTGTTGCCGGTGATCAGGGGAGGGCGCCGGTTGCCGCGTGGAGCTACTTCCCAGTAGAGGCGCATGGAGCTGTCTGCTATAGAGCCACGCTGGCGGCGGGGAAGGAGCAGGACATTGACTGGCTGCCGGTTAGGACAGCTGGTCCTGCGGAGACTGCGCTGATGCGTCCAGAGGGGGGGAAGTCGGAACTTGAGCTATGGCTTTTATCTACACGGACCAGATGCTGGCTTGCTGATTGTCTATGTAAGGCACTGGGAGCAATCCACTCCCAGTGCTGACTTTTTCTTTTGCATGCATTAAAGTCTTGCTGGTCACTTTGTTCCTGTGTTTCTGGGTTTGTTGGTAGCAGACAGAGGACAATTGACAAACAATACCTGTGTTCCCTGAAAATGTACATTTCATACAAGTAAAACATTAATGGTAAGTGACATGATCATATATGGCAATTTTTAGAAGAAAACCCATTTAATGGATATGCTACTACAAAGTGTTCAAGTTCTACTCATGTGATATAATTTAGTTTGTGTGTCCTTTGTGCAACAACTTATACCAAGCTTTTTGAAGCACTTGACTGGATGTGTAAAGGCTTCATATTGGATCAAAGAGAAGACTATTCATTCCAGCTTCATTCTCTATGTTCATGTCTTCTGCCTGCCTTGTCGAAGTAATGAGATGAGGATGGTTATAAAAATTAAAAACTCAGGTATCTAGACAGAATTCCTTTAGAGAAATTCTAACAGTTCTAACACACACACACACACCGAGGGGGGGCAGTGCTCACTGATGGAGGTGGTTGATGGGGTAAGAAGACCTTATTCCCATGCCATCTGTCTCTTAGTCCTGGTTTTTGTATAGTTTTAAAATTGTTACTTGTATAGTTTTAATATTTCAATTATTTTTCTATTTGACTTTTTATAATCTGTAAGCTGCCTAGAGTTGCCTTATAGAGGATATGGGTAGCATTAAAATTTAAAAAATAAAGAAATTCATAACCCAAGCAGTTGGCTGCTTGGGTTATAAAGAGGAGACCATCCACCTACAAAAGTTTAGCCCAATCATGTTATCAATTAAAAAGTAAGGACGGAAATATTGTACATACTTCTGGGGAGAATATTTATATTTATAAGCTTTAAAAAAAAGAGAACACCTTTCAAAGTTGGGACTGTTTTTCCTGATTTCTGCTCCCTACCTGAAAATGATTTAGTAGAAATGGGTCAGGGTAAGAAGAGTAAGACTATTTCCAAATATCAGAATTAGCTGAATGGTTCCTATTTGCAACTTATATTGATTCGAGCTAATTGATGATATTTTGATAAAATTATTTTTTGTAAAAAAAGAACAGGTTCATATTTAATTTTTTTGTATTAGTTTCTAAAAAAATTGCTTTCTGCGAAGTGTAATGGCTCTGGCTAGGCTACATTAATGGTTACAAGGCTGTCATGCAAACCACACGGGAAGCCTAGAATGCAATTCAATCTTTGACACCTCAGAAATGTCAGAGACAATGTGTTCATGTACAGCAAAACATGGCACTAACATATTTCTGCCATGTCTAAGTTAATTTTAATTTAATTTTACAAGTTAGAAGCTGTCTCTTATTCCACCAGATTCTGGGTGCTTAAACTTTGAAAACAAGAAACACTAACACCAGGGAAAGGCTCTCTGAAACAATTTGGTCTTCAAGACCTTTTGAAGATCAACAAAAAAGGGAACGAGTCTGATCTCCACAGGGAGGCGGTGTCAGCCCCACTATGTAGAACATACCAATCAACTCTGCAAGAAGGCAACTAAAATCACTTTTATTAATATTGGCTACATCAACAGAATCTCGCAAATTTACTTTACTCCCACCTCACCCCCTTTATATTCAGGGGAGTGTCTGTCTAAGTTGCTTGCTCATGACATCTTCTTTTGGATTTAAGCCAGGATTTTCCCCTTTGTTGCTTTGGTAACAGATTTGGCCTATCTCTGTCAAGGTTATTGTTCTTACTAGTTGTTCCCCAAAGTTGCTGCTCCAGCAGAAAAACAGCACTATTTCACTTCAGCCCCCCCCCCCCCCAAAGCTCCCCAAGTAGAGTTGCAGCAGTTTCTCCTGGTAGATCGGATTGGTCTGTCTGAAACTGGTTCTTGCTTATGAAAGTCAAAATGTTACTGATAAAAGTCACACTCTTCTTATGAATTATTAAAATTTTAATAGGAAGGTGCTTTTGCTCAGATGAATGAATGAAAGCATTTTAGGTTCATGTTAGCATACATCTTTAGCTTCCTTTCTGTCCACTAACATTAACAATGACAAAAGAGGACTAAAGCATTAAAAATAAAACATTTTCATAGGGGCTTTTAAGGAGTCTTATTAAATGTAAAATGTATTTTTAGCTATAATGATTATTGGAAAAAAATAAAAATGATTTTATGAATGAATAAAAAAAATTGAAGGAAAGGAACACTACTTAGAGCTGACCAGATTAGGTAAGTTATTATAATATTCTGTTGTAAAATCATAATGTCATATTCCTCCTATCAGTAGGAGATCAAAGTTTATTATTTTAAGTACGAGATTCTTCTGAAATGAAATTACGCTGTTAGAATTATGTTATATGGACTCATTCTTGTATGATCTGCAGTACATCTTTGTTCTACAGACTGAGCTTCTGAAAAGTAACAAGAAGATATTTCTACATCTGTGATGTTTTAGGTTAAAAATTAACAAATAACTAAATATAATTGATACTAAATCAAAAAAGGAAATTCATTCCCAAAGTATTCCTATCATGAATGCATAAAACAATAACAAATAGTGGCATATTATGTTTCTCAAGGAAAGTAAGAAATTAAGAGCTGAAGTTTCTGAGGAAACAAGAATTGTAAAATGTGTCTTTTCATCAAAGTACAGTGATTAAGAGAAATAGAGACAATAACTTAATATTAAATAGAAGGAGAAAAAATGTATTAAACAGAAGGAGAAAAAAACCCCCAACTATACAACTTCATTGAGCATTCTAGATAGAACATTTTGGGTAGGTGGTAGACGTTTGATGAGTGCCTGCATGAACCCCCAATAGTAAGTGATTTCAAAGCATTGCCTGAAACCTCTCAGCTGTAGGTATAGATAAAAAAACCTCTAAGATTTCAGAGTAATTGTTAATTACTGTATATAGAGAAATACAGAAGATAATGTGTAAGAGAAATCTGCAATGTGCTTATGAGATAAAGATGTAGGTTTCCTTTAAAGAGGAATGCATCTAATTTTATTTCAACATTTCAATGAAAGAAATATCTTTACAAAACCCCTGCATGCAAAAAAAAAAAAAATCAACCCAGAAAACCACTACACACACATACACACACAACTCCGAGAACAGAATATTAATGGAATTAAGTTTAGAATGCCTTCCTTTGATGGATAAAGCAGTACATAAAAAAGGAAGGAAGGAAGGAAGGAAGGAAGGAAGGAAGGAAGGAAGGAAGGAAGGAAGGAAGGAAGGAAGGATGGATCTGATGAAAATGATTCACTGTACCATTATCTTCAATACTGGAGAAGGATGACCATGCAGTAAAACCCAAGGAAATTAACAGAGAATATGCTATGCTAGTATTCTCTTTAGAATATGGCACATTTGGGCTGATAATGGCACACAGAGACACGGATTGCATGGTAATCTAGAGATTTTGCTTGAAGGGTGAGCTAAACACTTAAGTAGAATAACATGATTCTTCCAATCAAAATGATAGAGAAGGAACCACTTTATTTTATTGACGAACTATACAACTAGCAAATGACTCCACAGGTTTTACAAAGTTAAAAACCAAAAACTTGAAATAAGCCTCCAGCCAACAATAAAAACAATACAATACTAAGAAGAATCAGTAGTATTTCTATTAATAAGGAGAAGATTCTCCTTATTAATCTGGTGTCTAAACATAGGCTGTAAGGATGCCAGAGACTGAAAGCTGTTATATAGAAGTTCTTTTCCATGTAAATATCAAGACAACTCTAAACAATTGCATATTTTGGGAAAAAAAGTTCTTATTTTGTTTTCTTATACAGTATAGAAAATGAAATACTAGCCCATCCAGTTCATTTAACAACCAAAATAACATAGTTTATATTTTTATACATACTAAAAAGTTTATATTTTACAAGTAGTTTGGAATGAACAGCTATTATGTGTTTTTATGATGAGAAGTTGGGATTACATGTAAATTTATGTATGCAAATGAAAGAAATTCAATGTTTTGTCTGAATTACAGAGCTACTCTGTGTTTTTAATATAGCATTACTGACTATTGTTCATTTGTAATCTGAATGGGGAACATACTGAAAAATACTTGTGCACTCTTGATGTTCAATGTTTACATATGTGTAGAACAGAACTTTAAAAAATAATGAAAATTTTAAAAGATTTTAGAATGAAGGAGAGAAAGAGAAGTCATTGAAATTGCTAACAATTTACCTGTGTCTGCTGTGGCTCTATATGTGAAGCAACATATTTTGTTTTCTGCAAATTAAGGCACATTTGAAAGAATTTTTATACTGCAAAATGGAGGTAAGAAAATATATCTATACTTTATTCAGTTTGGATAAGTATGCAGTATAAATTGAGAAATACATCAATTTTATTACACATTTTGTGATTTTAAAAGTTTGCTAACTGCTAAAAAAGATTATTTATAACCTAATTAAATACATCTTTCATGTTAACAGCATCAGCCAGTCAGTTCTATATGGACTATACAGATTAGATTTATAGATGCACAAGTCCTGATACTGGTAATAGTTTATAAATATTTTCAATTAAAATAATAAATAAAAGTACATGGGGAAAAATACATGGAGATACAGATGACAACATTGTTCTTAGCTGAGCAAAGAGAACACATATATTATACATGTGTTAAGTAGTTGCAAATTGGAGCACAAACATTAATTTGTTTTCCATATTCCAGGCTTTCTTGGGTCACCAGAGGTCTGTATGTACTCTTAATTATTGCATAAAATCAGAACAAAAAGTTGCCTTGGAGTTTTATCTCATGCCAAGCCACATTTCATTTAAGAGCAACTTAAGAGTGCTGTCTAATTGTGTTCAGAGGTGAGGTGAGATAATCTAAAGGTCTGTAACCTTCCTCCCCTGCTTCCCACAAATTTAGCAGCTCTAGTAATACATCTGAATTAAAGAAAAGATCCTCTGATCTTTGTGGTTATTTTGCAGAGACCAGAGAAGCAATTTAAATGCTGCATTTATATAGCATTCATTCATTCATTCATTCATTCAATCAATCAACCAATCAATCAATCAATCATTCATGGATGGTCTGGTCTGACCGTGACAAAGAGATAATGATGTATTCCCTACCAGATCACGTTGCCATTGCTTCAAGAAGAAACTCATATCTGGAGTGTGTCCACTGTCTCAGGTTGGGCAAAGAATAATACTGATGTATATTATTTATATATCAAGAAAAAGAAGGCAGCTGACTGTTTTTTGACAGAATCAAAAAGAGCAAATAGGAAATAAGGAAACAAAAGGTGCTGAATAAACACCCCAATTCAAGGCCTGGAAAAACAACTAGGTCTTTAGCAGTTTGTAGAAAGTCAAAAGAATGGGACCAATGTAAATTTCTGGGGGGGGGGCACAAAATTATACAAGTCAGGAGTCATCACCAAGAAGGCAAGCTTCCTAAGTCCAAAAGATGACACTGCTTAATTGAAGGGGCTTTGAGTTTGCCCACTCTGGCTGATCTCACTGGATGGACAGAAACATATGGAGACAGGTAGTCTCTCAAGTACATAGGCCTATATGATGAGGGCTTTATAGATGATAATTATATCCAGAAGCCAACTGCCAATTAATGCAGCTTATGAAGAATTGGGGACACATGCACATATGCAACATAACCTTCTTTGTCCATGTCACTGCATTTTGGACTACCTGAAGTTTCTAAGAGGTTTTCAAAGGCAACCTCATATACTGTAGAGCTCTTTACAACAACAACAACAACAACAACAACAATAATAATAATAATAATAATAAAAAAAAAAAGTTGGAAAGGACCTTAGAGGTCATCTAGTCCAACCCCCTGCTCAGGCAGGAAATCCTATACCATTTCAGACAAATAGCTGTCCAGTCTCTTCTTAAAAACTTCCAGTGTTGGAGCATTCACCGCTTCTGGAGGCAGGTTGTTCCACTGGTTAATTGTTCTGTCAGGAAGTTTCTCCTTAGTTCTAGGTTGCTTCTCTCCTTGATTAGTTTCCATCCGTTGCTTCTTGTCCTGCCTTCAGGTGCCTTGGAGAATAGCTTGACTCCCTCTTCTTTGTGGCAGCCCCTGAGATATTGGAACACTGCTATCATGTCCCCCCTCGTCCTTCTCTTCATTAAACTAGACATACCCAATTCCAGCAGCCTTTCCTTTTATGCTTTGGCCTCCAGTCCCCTAATCATCTTTGTTGCTCTTCTCTGTACTCTTTCTAGAATCTCAACTTCTTTTTTACATCGTGGTGACCAAAACTGGATGCAGTATTCCAAGTGTGACCTTACCAAGGCATTGTAAAGTGGTATTAATACTTCACGTGATCTTGATTCTATCCCTCTGTTAATGCAGCCCAGCACTGTGTTGGCCTTTTTGGCAGCTGCAGCACACTGCTGGCTCATATTTAAGTGATTGTCCACTTAATCTAGTCAAGAGGTGACAAAGGCATGAGTGATTGTTTGAAGAGTCTCATGAGTTCAGGACTGGACACAACCTACTGTGCAAGGTGAACTGCACAAAAATCCTTATAAGCACACTTGTCTGTGTAGCTGTAAGTCCAAGAGGACCTTTGGATTGTACAATGGTCTCTCATGGGAAAGTGAAATCCATTAAATAATAAAGATGGAAAATCACTTTGATCCTGGGACTAGGGTAAGGAGATAAAACAAATAAAGGCACATAGTTTTGTCAGAATGAAGACTGAGTCTGCTCCTCTCATCAAGACCCATACAGCCTCCAGGAACAGGGTCAAGGCTTCTACAGTATCACTTAATTGGCCTGGGGTCAAGCTGTATAATTAGGTATTATCAACGTATTGATTCTAAGTATATAATTTTTCCAATATTCCTAAAAAATAATCATCATATTAGTATAATATTTCTTTTCTTTTCAGTCATTTGGGTTGCCTTATCATCAATCCTGTTACAATCCTTATTTTAGTTTATTTCTCCCACCAAATTCTAAATATTCTTACTAGTGAAGATTTTCTCAATGATTAGTTACATTTACATTGATTTAATTCTATTTAATTTAATTTAATTCTATTTTTTCCATATAAGCCATCTCACATTTTTACATTTCTTAATTGTCATTTATTAAAACAATAAGAATTGTATTAACTCAATGTTTGCAAAAAAGGATGTTTTGGGGAAAGAAGAAATCAACTAAAATTAATATATGGAATACAGGAATCAATTGTTAAGGAGTGTTTTTACAAATGTAACCCAGACAACACACTGTTTACCAATTATTGAGTGACTTATGCTTTGTTAAAAAAATCAATAAAATATATTATTTAAAAAACATATTGATTCTATTGGTGGATGACCAACCAGCTGCATGTAGAGGTTAAGAGGAGAGAAAGTTAATCCTTGAGGCATCCGAACAAGTGAAAGCAACAGGTGTGATGTCTCATTCCTTGTCAACTTTTATTTATTTAATGTATTAAAATGTCTTGCAATTCTTCAATTAGGAAGCACAAAATTAAAATGTTCACAGTGAATACAAGTAAATTAATATGAATCAAACAGTAACAATATCGTATCATTAACCTCTTCAAGCCCTCTGGAATAATTTGATTTTTAACCTAGCTTCTAGGAGGCTATTACTGATGGAACTAATCTTGCCCCAGAAGGCATTCCAGAGAGTTGAGAGCATAATGGAGAAACAAGAGAAAAAATATATCCAGGCTTCAGCTCTTTTCAGTTCCTGGAAATGACCATTACTAGTAGCTTTCCTCAAAACATCTCAGATAAGTTGAATTAGGTTGAGGGAGGAAACTAGGTAGCAAGCCATAACAAAGCTTTGAGGATTAAAACCAGCACTTGAATTGTACAGGGGAACCAACCAGTTCTTGGCCACAAAATTGTTGTAAAATAGCCATAGTGTTGCATGCCTGCCAATAGACAAGCTACCACATTTTGAACCAATTTGTCACTTCAAGGGCCACTAGGTAGACAGCCAGGCAGAGAGATTAATGCATGAATATTTCTGTATTAAATTACAAAGGAACAAAATTAGAAACACTTAACACAAACCTGAATAAGCAACAGGGACATTTGATCTGTTTGAGGATGTGGAGGCTATTATACCTAGTTCCATATCAGCTACAATAATAATTGAACCTGTTGTGATAGTGAAATTCGGCTTTTCCTTCACAGTGGCTAGCCCATCACTGCAGACCACGAATCACTTACATTGTTGTTCCATCTTTTAGTTGTAAGAGCTGGATGCAGGCTATTGTTACAATGGCACCAAGCAAAAGGTTGCCATTGGATTAACGGTAATAACAAGTGTTTAGCTGCCATCTTAGTGCGAAGGTATCATCTTGCTGCAAATGTAGTCTAAAAGAATTAATGCAAATAAACACTTGGAAAAGGACTTTGTAATGTAACCTATAACTGGCATTACAAAATGTAGAACTGGATGAAGTGCCGTTTAGAATGAAAATTCAGATAGAACCCTGACCTTTACTGATCTTTATAAAATAGTGCACCAGAATACATCTTGAAGTTCAGAATAATTTAAAAAATTTCCACACAGTATGGGGGAAAGAAGGGATACTTGTCTTTCTCTTACATATTTAAAGGCTAGTTTGGGAAGAGCCGAGTATAAAATAGTTTATGGTCTCTGAGGGAAATGTGTTTTTGCTTTGTTTGTTTTGCTTTGATTTACTTTGGTGAATTTTATCTGTTAGATTCTTTTACTCTAGCAGACTACAAATCGGAAAATAGAATGGCAAGGCTGCATATGTACACATACATTTTATTTCCAATTTAAGATTGATTTGGAGGGGGGAATTGCATAGATGGAATGATAAAAGAAATTGCTTGTTTTTTTTTCTAAGAGGAAAATGGGACAGATAATTTATACTGAACCGAACCAACTGATATGATAATACAGTATATTATAGAAATGTAAAAGTGAAACATGCTATACTATTCTCCTTGTCTCTTCTTTAAAAATTAAAAAAAAATGAATTAGACTTTTATTAGAGCAAACCAAGACACAGAGTCCCCTGGAGAATATCAGAATATTTTTTTGGAAAATAAAGATTAAAGTAATCATATTTAAATATTTGTCTTCTTGAGCCATATACTTTAGATTTGTTCGCATATGTGCGTGTGTCTCTTTGCATTTATGTGATGGTAGTTTTGGGTTAAGCAGATTCTTTGCCAAGTGGATTGCATCTTGTGTTTAAATAAAATCAGAATGCAATCAAGAGTAAATGCTTTCAAGTTGATTCTAAATAAAGAGGTCATTGTGTGGTTTGCACGTAGGGCTAACTATTTGTGTGCAAATATGTCTCCTCTACTCAAGTACTTTGGCCACCTAATGAGAAGGAAGGACTCACTGGAGAAGAGCCTAATGCTGGGGAAGATTGAGAGCAATAGAAGAAGGGGATGACAGAGAATGAGGTGGCTGGATAGAGTCACTGAAGCAGTAGGCGTGAGCTTAAATGGACTCCAGAAATATAATAATAATAATAATAATAATAATAATAATAATAATAATAATAATAATAATAATAATAATAATAATAATAATAATAATAATAATAATAATAATAATAATAATAATAATAATAATAATAATAATAATAAAGTTGGAAGGGACCTTGGAGGTCATCAAGTCCAACCCCCTGCTCAGGCAGGAAACCCTACACCATTTCGGATACATGGTTGTCTAGTCTCTTCTTTAAAACTTCCAGTGTTGGAGCATTCACCGCTTCTGGAGGCAGGTTGTTCCATTGGTTAATTGTTCTGTCAGGAAGTTACTCCTTAGTTCTAAGTTGGAGGAACGTTGTCCATGGGGTCGCGATGGGTCAGACACGACTTCGCAACTAACAACAACAACAATGCTTCCTCTCTTTAAAGATTTGGCAAGAAGGGTAGGGTGGGTTGTTATTGGGTAGTGTTCTAGCACCCAAACTTTCAGAGTGCTGAGTAAGAAGTAGGTATAGTTCCATATAGTTCTGCCATGCAGAAATTAATGAGATTTTATCCAATGCATGCTAATATTTTAGGTATTATATATAAATCACAGTACATATTTTAATGCAACAAGAGTTACAGCATCTGTTGTCCTAACTACTTTTCCATTCTGGATTAGCTACTATACAGTATATGCAAAGAGATAAGGAGAAAAAAAAGAGCTTACAATCAATTATAAGTGTTAGTCATACATCACTTGCTGGATTGTACTACTTTTTCTTGTACTCAGCAATATAGTTAATCATAAGTAATTCATTCATATTAATGCTGATTGGCTCAGACTCAATCAGTTCTCTGCTATAAATTGTTCCTGTCGCCATGCATAACTTATACCTATTTGTTTTAGGGTTTCTTTAAAATTTCCCTGAAAATTTTGTGAGATTTTGATTGTTTTGTCATTGTGCTTACATTTAGGATAATCTTTTGAAAGATTACATGACTGATTGTAGATCAGGCTGAATTCCTCTGAGATAGCAGCATCACTTGAATTATTTCTTATGCCTTCCTATTGGCATTCCCTTTTAACAATTTCGAAGACAGATAAATCCTATTGTCACTGTAGAATACATGCTTCATAAAGATTTGCAGAAAGTTAGCTTGTTTCTGCTTTGCATTTTTCAACCTCATTACTCTAATTTCAACTTCATTAGTCTAATTTCAGTTGAAAACCATAAAGTTCTGTTTTATTTTGGGGGAGAGGCTACCTTGAAGTCACTCTTGATTCCTGGATAAATTTCTGCAGATTGTTTTTGGCAAGATTTCAAAAGTGGTTTGCCATTGCTTCCTTCCTAGAGCTGAGAGTGACTGGCCCAAGGGCACCCAGCTCTCCTTAGGCCTAAGACAGGACTAAAACTCATGGTTTTTCCCATTTCTAGTCTAAAGCCTGAACCACTACACCAAATTAGCTCTTTATTNCTCAAGACATGGCTTTTCCAGCAAGCGGGCCTGACCTAAGGAGGATTTTATTTAGGGACGATTTTAAGTATAATTTTAATTGGAACACAGCTTCGAATATTTGGTTTTTAATTTGGTTTTAGAGGGGTTTTTATTTTTATTTTTTATTTTTATTGATATGTGTATCTGTTTTAATATGCTGTGCACCGCCCTGAGTCCTACGGGAGAAGGGCGGTATAGAAATTAAATTAATAAATAATAAATAATAAATATTAATATTGTAACACACACAATTTTGAGCAAGATTATGTTAAAAAATCTTATCTACTTGCTGTGCAGCATGTCCTAAACACTTTCACTGCCACAGTGCCATAAAGTATCAACTCATATTTCATTGCAGAAATGTCTCATAAAACTCTAATGTCACATTATGCAAGAATAGTTATTGACAAGTATAATTGCTCACAGAAGTACAGTAGATGTAATGAGATTTATAATAGACTTCTGAAAAAGAATCCCGTAGCCATGTACTTGCATCATATAAAATGGGGGTTAAAAAAAGCGGGCGACAAAGGACAATCTGCATTCATTTTATAGAAATAGGAAACTTGCCATTATACTATTGTTATCCTGTTATGTTGTTTCTTCCAGGGTAATCTAGGCACTCTTGGAATGAAAACATTATTTTTATATAAATTGTTCTTTTTTTAAATCAGTGACTTTATTCTCATGTCTGCTGAGAAAATGGCTTCTATGCATATATCGAATCTTCAGTGTGATTTTGACTTTCAGCCAAAGTGCCTGGTGTACTTACAGCTAATTATATGCTTAAGGAAGCTTGTAAATGAGTAGAGTCAGCAGATATAATCCTATTTCAATTAGTATGTGTACAATTGAATGTTCATCCATGATTGTGTCAAGCACTAATCACGATGCATGGCTAGAATGTAATGTCTGAAACGTTAAAGAATTGTTGGATCCTATATGAGAAAATTATACACAGAAATCAACATTCTATATCAGGAGTCCCCAACCTGTCTGTGGCCTATTGGCCACTAGGCCACAGGAATGGATGGCAAGTGCACACACGTGTGCACACACCCTCCCCACTCATGCTAGCGCCACTGCGGTGGTGTTAGCAGCCCCGATTGCACATGCGTGGGGCTGCTAGCATCGCCCCCAGAATCACACGGGCACTAGCATCCCATTTGCACATGCACTCGGGTGCCGGTGCCATGTTTGTGCATGCGTATGGATGCTAGCAGCCCATTTATGCACACACACGGGTGCCAGCACTGCCATCAGCATGAATGTGGGTGTGCGCGGATGCTTGCACATGTGCACGGATGCTAGCCCTGCTGTCGTGCACACACCTGTTTTGCACATGAATGTGCATGCGCTCATGTGCACATGCATTTCCCTGTTCCTCCTTTCCCTCTGGGCCGCCAACCCGAAAAGGTTGGGGAGCTCTGTTCTATATAGACATTATTGTTATTGTGGTAGAGGAGGATTCTTTTCTTGACATGTTATCAAAATATGTTTTTAAGGAGTGTCTCAGAAGTCATACTGATCAAGCTGAAGTAAAAATCATTCCAGAAAAACAAGTGGCTATAAGGAGATGGAAAGTTTTGAAATCAAGGACAAATTACTAATTGAATTCTATGATGCAAAATACTATAAAAGAACAAGTTTTCTGGGAAAAGTATTCATTGTAAATTAAGAGTTCAAAGATGTTACTCAGACACTGTAGAAGGAAACTATATAAAAACATGGATATATAGGCTAACTGTGGCTCAGTTTACAGCATAAAAAAATCTACTACACAGTTGGTGGCATTACTGTCCTGTTGTGCACATCACATCAAATTCTTCCCTAAATTTATAACCATTTTTACATAAAGATAAGAAATATAGCAATAGGCAAATAAAAATTGACTACCTTAAAATTATTTAGATTATCTTAAAACATTGAAATAGATTACCTTACAATGGTTTACTCATGCGAAAATATACGCAGACTGTGATTCCTCAGTTATCTTTCTATAGTATATATACAATCACGTTGCTCATGCATACACATGCTAAGGGATAGCCCTTTTACACAGGTAACATTTTATCTGATTGGGAATAGAACAGTGGTGGGATTCAAATATGTGAACAACCGGTTCCCTCTGTGGATGCCGCTTCCGGAAGGCCATTCTGGGCCTGGGCAACAAAAAAATAGCTAGTGGTTCTGCCAAACTGGTGCAAACTGGCTGAATCCCACCACTGGAATAGAATATAAAATAGAGATAATTGAAGAGAAGAGGGGAAGCATATTTTTTTCAGCTTGTGGTTAGAATTCTGGCTGTCAAAGGTCAGTGTTATACGGATCCTTCCAACATTTGGATGGGAAGAAAAGTAAGGAAAGGGCCCCTGAATAACAACTTTGCCACTCCTCATTGGATGAGTTTGCCCATTGATTTACTAAAATGATGGTCTTTTGGAGACATCCAAGCTACTAAAGGGATATGAAAAGACTGTGCTTCCAAAGTCTAATAAAGTTACATCCTGGAGGGGATTGGTTCAGCTCTTACAAGTTTTAGTAAATCCTAGGGCTGCATTTCAGTGGAAGATCCTTGCTTGAGGACCACTTGTCCACTTTCAGGCTCTGACTTCAATTACAGATGGAGACGAAAAGAAGGAAAGAAGAGAGCATAGCCCAAAAGAGAGAGAGGGAGCAAGGAGAAAGAAAGAAAGAAATTGAGTTTCCTATCTCATGTCCTAAGAGATTTCTGCCTGAAGCAAGTGTATTGCTAATCCTATCTTGGAAAAATGGGTGAGAGGAGATATAAGGTGGACAGGTCTAACAAAAGAGAGCATAAGAGAGATGGGAAATGGGAACAGACTGAGCCAGATGACTAGAATTTGGTTATTGGCTTTCCTCCTGCCTTGAGCAAAAAAGTTGATTCCTTTTTAATTAACTAGTGAGAAGGAAGAACTGATGAGGAATTTAAAAACATATCACCAGCTGTTCTGATTAACAAAATGAATAACACAAGAAAAGTTTATGTTTCTGACAGTAGTAGCTTATTCATATATACTTTTACCAAAGCCCAGCAATTTGTGATACAAAGGACAGAAACATTTATACAGTCTTAATTTGGAAGGGCCATCCTTGGATTCTTTGAAATATTTTTCTTCCCTGTTGCTGTTAGAATTGTTGTACCATTGAAGGCACCTCACTTTTCTTCCAGTGGAATCCTTTACTCAACTAGTCCTATCTACATAAGGGCCTCAGCTTAATCAAAAAGAGGAACTATTCTCTGCATTCGGCACTTTTGATTTCCTGGCTTGGCCATAATAGTGAGCAAACAGTAAGCCAAATTGGGGGCATTTTTTAGTAAATGAGGGAGAAAATCATGTAATATATCAATGATATCACCCATGATTTGCTGCACTGGATGGTGAAAGCCAGAACTAGATTGTTGGCTTTCATGCTGTTTGTTTTAAGTTAGCTAGAGATTGCTGGACACTTGCCTTTTCTTCCTCTGATGAAAAGTAATCCAGATAGACTGTGATTGTAGAATGCCCCAGATATATAACTGCTGTATTAAACTGGGCATTGATAGACATATAAAAGAACTGATTGCAAAGTAAATGAAATTTGCTGCTTAAGTGCCCACGAGTGCCCTCAGGAGGAATGGTGAATTGCATACTTTTTATCTAACGCTTTTGGCACTACAGGTCTGAAAATAATTTTGGTTGCCATCTCATAATGTACCCTTTCAAATTTCCTATGGCAACTGAGTCATAATACACAATTGGACGAGACGCTTCCATCTCCCCTTAATAAAGATCCCATCAGTTCCCAGAGCCGCTTGGTTTTTAGTCCATGGGGTACAATTTTGAGGCTGGCTTTCATATATCCAGCCTGCCTCTGTCTTGCTATTACTCCTCAGTTTGGGTGTATCATGTTGCTCTTGTAATGACAAGGGAGAAAAAATATATCTTCTTCATGATAGGCATTTGATATATAGAGTTTTAAACCTGTTCTAATAGCTCCACTTAATCTTCTTTCCTGAGTAAGAAAGTTGAGGCCATTTATTCTCGCCCTAGTATAATGTATATTCTAAAACCTCTGCTACTATCTGCTGAATCCTTACCAAGCTGACAGCATTCACATAATAAATGGATATTCATAATCTGAATGAAAGTCAAAGCAATGTGAGGCACTAGAGGAAACAGTAACTGCCCTGAACAGAAAGTCAACCATAACTGCCGCTAGCTTTGAGATAATAATTGTTCTGCAGATGCATTTTGAAAGGCAATAGGCTCAGCTACAGGAATACTAGAGTATTAAGTCTTGATCAGTATGAGATTTGTAGCAAGTTTTGCTTGCTGACCATATTTGCTTTTTAAAGTGCTGCTAAGTAATGAGAAGTGTGGTCCTGACAATGGCTCCCCGAATGCCCTGATCACTTAATGTCTAGACTGCCATGACACACAACACATAATATATCTTTGAAGATAACTTGGAAGCTTCAGTTGGTTCACAGCACAGTGGACAATCTGCTAACCAAATGATAGAAGATGAGCTATGTAAAACCTAAGCTATGATTGCTGTACTGGTTATTAAGTTGCTTCTGGATCCAATTAAAAACCATGGATATTGTGTTTAAAGCCCTATATGGCTTGCCTCTTGGTACTTGCCAGACCATCTCTCCCATTAAGATTTGACTCACCCTGTGCATTCTAGGATAGAGGTTCCAACCCCTCAAAGTGTGAAGGGGCCTGCAATGCATCCTTATAGTTGCTGCCCTCATGCTTTGGAACAGTTTGTGTTTCAAGCTCCAGAATATTCCTAACCTCCTGGCCTTTAAGAAATGCTTAAAATCTGGCTGTTCTGTAGACCACTGAGTACTATTAGGACTGCCATAAATTGTTATTATTTAGCAAATTATTATCTCATTTTTCAATTAAGTTCTGTACATTTGGAATGAGACATTTCCTGAAAACCACCTTGGAGTCCATGGAATTGGGTGGTATATACAATACTGTATAAATAAAAAAAAGTGGATATTTAGTCCAGTTGTAAAATAAAATTGGTAATTATCATTTTATTAGAAATGAAGCCATAATGATTTGGGGTTTAGGTTTCAACTAAGATTACCGACCTTTGAAGACATAGAAAATAGTTATACCTTTTTTTGTGTCTCTTTAGTGAAAAGAAAGTAGGATGCAAGAAGTGTTGGCTTTTTTCATTTGTTTTCCTTGCTGCCAGCTGGACTTTCAGCAGCAATAAATATACATCCAAAACCTGGTCATGAAATGAATGAATTCAATTTTGACAATACAACTTGTTGGCAAAGGAGATTCACTGGGATTTGGAATCACAGTAGAGAAAGCAGTAGAGAAAACTTCCCTTCTACGATACCAGGTTAAATGCCCTACAGTTGATTTTTTATTAGGGTGCAAAATAAATAAAACTGCTAGATACAGTGTGTCTTTAAAGTAACATGCAAGCTGGTATCCCCTATTAAAAAAATATGGTTGACATCATTAGAAAAGGTAGATATACAGTATGTTAAGACACCCAGTTTAGAAATGTTTATCTTGAGATGGAGTGAGAAGATGTTTCTCTTTCCTAACTCATCTTTAAACCCCTTTGGCATAGTTGGTCCTATCTGAATTTCAGGAAGCATATTTATTTCTAATTTATTGAATCAAATAAAATAGTAATGCTTCTTAAAATTGAGGCCACTCTACCAAGTTCGATGTTCCAAAGATACGTAAAAGAGATAATATTGTTAACTCTAACCAGGAACCAAATGCAGTATACAAAGATGTGTCCTAGATAGCTATTCTAAATTGATCTAATGAGTAGCATGTAGCATCAGAACAAACATGATGAATGATGCTTTGGAAATAAATCAGTATTCAACATTTTGTTTTACTCAGTTCTTCTTTGCTAATACTTTTTATCAGGTAGTGTCTTTCCCCATATCTCAAATAAAATGCGATGACCAGATATAAATCATAACCTGAAATGGACTTGATATCACATTTCTCCAATGCCTCTTTTGTGCTGTTCGTCTGTCGTAGCAATACAGTCACTAGTTATAAATGACTTTTGAAATGTCAGATCAGCAAGCTGAAAATTTATTCTACCTTTCCTCTCCCTCACATTTTCTTGCATTGCTTTTGTTTTTGTAGAGCGTGATGAATGTGACAGTGGACAGCACAACTGTGATGAGAATGCAATCTGTACCAATACAATCAGAGGACATCGCTGCACCTGCAAACCTGGATATGTGGGGAATGGGACCATCTGCCGAGGTAGGTCTGTTGCACTAACAACTTAATAAAAGGAGTTGAGGCTATTAATATTTTCTGACAGTTGTGTAAGTTCAGGCAGTTTGAGATCTGGGTAGGGCTAGAAATTCCCACTCTGATTTATCATCTGGCAACTCCAGTGTGCGCAGCCATTATGAGAATTGATTCGTGCATAATTTGCTACTGGGGAAAGATATTCTGAGGCCCTTTCAATTTACTGCTTGTGCTTATTGCCAGTTAGCATAGTGTATTAACTCATTTCATTGTTGTACAAACTGCATTTTTAAGCATTGTGGTATCATGGATCCCCTGTTATCTTTTAGGCTAGGTGCACATGGCTTTTAAGCAAGGGTAAGTGCCTTTTAAACAAGATCCATATATTTTTCGGTGGTAGTAGAATAAGGTTCCAAAAGTGGGTGAATATGAAAAGTGGCAGATAGACAGCAATTATTTCATTCTTTAGCGCACTTTGTTTTACAATGCATTAATATGCTAGTAGTCTGCAGTTCAGAGATACCATTGCTATTGTAAGTAGAATGCGTATTCCTAACACGAAGAGGACACCAAATGAGGAAGGTTGCATCAAATCATATATCATTAATGACCAACCATAAAATCATGTATTTTTCTCAGTTAACCCATATACAGAAGGTATTCTGGTATCTGTTGACATGGAAGCATGGCACAAAGCTTTAAGCCACACTATACAATGGTGGGACAATACATTTGGGTTGTATATTAGCATGTTTGAAGGCAATAATCTTAACACCAAATTTTAAAAAAAACCATAATAATCAGTACATGCTGAAAGAAAAACCTAATCTGACACAAGTTTCCAGGACAAGATAATTCAAAATTGGCATTCATACATACATGGTAACATCTGTATATATTATAACTTAACTCTTTCCAGACCCAGATCTATAATGATGCTATGGTGAGTATCCATAAGAAACAGCTGGAAGAATAATTCCTTTTGGTACAAAAAGTGTTTGTTTTAGAACAACCTGGCACTAATTACTCACACTAGCAGTCCATACAGAAATTTATTAAGAAACCTAGAAACATTTCTGTTTAGCAAAAAAAAAATACAGCACATAGGTCAAATATCTATTGGATAAATAAAACAAATTTGAAGCTACTTAACCCTTATTATTTTGTTTGCTACTTCTCTTTACTATTGCCTTAGTAAAGGAGGCCCCCTATAATACTTCAAATAATATAATAAACCATGAATAATAACAGAAAACCAAATCAACAAACCGATTGATTGATTGATTATGTGCCATCAAATCATTGCTGATTCTTAGTGACCACATATTAACAGCAATAAGTTGAATACTGACCCTGAAGCTCCAATATATATTTACTCCTGAAAAAGTTTGAATTACAGTTGTGGCCAAAATTGTGGAAACCTTTTGGAAAAAGTGTACAGTAGAAATGCCACCTTTGGTTAAGTTTCCACCAATTTTTTTTCTAATTTCTTTATAACTGGGTGACCAGTCAACTCTTTGCACCATTACTTTAATTTTATTATGTTTTACAAATGAAAGAACACAAAAACCCCAACCAACTTGATAGCGATCACATAACACACTGACAAATGTCCTCCTCTCAGCTTCAATACATGACATCAGTAACTGAATCCTACTGTAATCTGATTGGCTCATTGCCAAAACAAGATGACAAGATTGGTTCTCTAAACACTCGTGCTTATTGGTTACAATCAGATGAAGAAAAGCTACCTGATATCAACCTAAGCAAGTTGTGCTTCCTTTTTCTGGTTATTTGGTTATATGTTTTCATTGAATACAGTACAGATAATTGAACAAACTTTGTAGCATTACATTCTTGATTAAATTATCTTTCCATTGATATATAATTTTATGGTCCTACTCCCCAAAAAAGTGGTGTTATTAGCCATCAAACCTCACAAATACACTTTTCCCAAAAGGTTTCCACAATTTTGGCCACTACTGTAGATTCCTTTATCAGACTCTTTCTAAAAATCAGCCAGCTGCTAGATGTAGCAAGCTCACTTTGTCAGTTTTTTTTCTCCAGAGTAGGAATGGGCTATAAATTCTGTTTGATTTCTTTACCAGAACTATCATACAAATTACTCGGGAGACAGTTTACTCACTCCTGAGGTATCCCAGCTATCACCCTTACTTTACTCTGGTAAAATACTTTAGTGTGTTGATTCAATTTCTGTACCCCAAAATAAGCTTTAGGACAATGTTGTAGCTCAATTCTTCCTTTGGCTTCTGATGTTCCTTTTGCTTTTTCATCTTCTGCTACTCTTTAGTCCATTTTTTGAACTTCTCGCCACAGGCTTTAATGTCTTTGGGATAGCCTGCTGCCTTTGGTTCTAGTCATCAATTTGTTATTCCTAGTGCTGGATGCCCTCTGTTTCACAAAGGCAAAATATATAGGTTAAGTTAATGAGCAACAGGAAATTCTGAAAATGAATAATGGGACACTAAAAACCATGGACCACTCATATGTAATACTGTTCTAGTCAGGGCTTTTTTTCTCATAGAACGCCCAGAACGGAGTTCCGGCACCTTTTTTGGATGGAACCTTGTAGGGTAGGCAAGGCGGGTTGTATGATGTGTGTGAGTTCCGACACCTTTTTTTTTTTTTAGAAAAAAAGCACTGGTTCTAGTGCTTAATCTATAAAATAAGGAAACAAACAAAATTATTGGATTTTTTATTATTATTAGTGATATGATACTTTCATGTACCAGTTACAAATATTAGACTAGTGATTACTCAGCACATGATCATGGAACCCTTCCTACAGAAATCAGGCTACCCTTCTACTCATAATTATGTTTTACAGAGAAAGTTAAGACTGGTTCTTTCAGGGTTTTAATATTATTTTCTGATTTTACTGCATCAAATGTTCAGCCTGCTGTTTTTAATCATATAGCTGGAATAGCCTATATTTCTTGACTTATTTTTTAAGTTTTTCTTTATTGTTTTTTTCTCAACTTTTCATATCTTCTCAAGTGTTGGGTTGGTAGAGGAATAATTTTTAGATGTGTCAAAGAAATGTATCTTAAAATTTCCTATAATCCTTTTTTTGAAGAAACTAATGTAGATAACTTGATTATGTATGTCATATAGAATGTTAATTACATGCATGATGAAATAGTAGCTGAAGGGGACCAGTCTATGTAGTTTCCTATTCTTGTTTCAGTAGATAGCAAATGAAAATCCAAGTATTTGGTAATAATGTAGCCATCAGAGAGGGAGATTTTACAACTAATTCAGGCATAAATTAAGTGCTCATAAATATTCTAGCAATTTTAAAAGTCTTTATGAACTGTTTATTTTTTTTATATATATATAAAGTTTGTGCTCAAGAATTACCTAATTGCAATTCCATTTTGAGAAGTTATTCTTGCCCAAATTACTTTTTTCTTCTAACTGTACAGAAGCTAAATTGATTGAGTTTGCTACAATTATTTCACCAAGTTATTTGTTATCATAATTATATTTCCAGCATAATGATTTTGCCTGCTCTTGTTTGTTTTTTCTATTCTACAATTGGATAACGCAGAATTAATAACCATGGGTGATATAAAACTTCTGTGACTTTCTGTTTTTTGTGAACTTGTTTTCTCTTTAGCTTATGTCTTGTCAATGAAACATACAGTAATTCTTTTTTGCACTTAGGGAATGTATAGCCTCTGTTATAGATTCAAATCTATTTATATTTTTAAATTTTTAAGTGTTTCTCATTAAAACTATTTCTTATTTGGATATGATAATAGATGTCATCTCCTTTTTTTATTACACATCCAAAATAGAGATCCATCCAATTCTTCCTCTGAAATTAGTTTGTACATCATAATCCTGATCAGCATAATCATTCCCCATTGTATGGTATCTAGTAATACAATTATAGGCTTGTATCTGCAGCCTTCAGATATTCATGGATGGATATCAAGTAGGTAAATTAATAGCTGGAGGCTCATAATCAGATTCTTTGAATATATTTTTCTTCTCATCTAGGAAGCTTCTAAATGAAAAAACTTCTTGGATGAGAAGTGAAACATTTTCAAAGAAAAAAAAAGCAAGAAAGTCCAGTTACCTTTTAAAGAAGTGGGATTTGATTGAGAATCTCCACAGACACTTGTATATAGTGCAATCAGAAATTGAATATCAGTGACACTTTGTGTTTTTGATGACTATCTAAGATTACACACCAATTTGAAATAGATAGAACNCAGATCAGCAAGCTGAAAATTTATTCTACCTTTCCTCTCCCTCACATTTTCTTGCATTGCTTTTGTTTTTGTAGAGCGTGATGAATGTGACAGTGGACAGCACAACTGTGATGAGAATGCAATCTGTACCAATACAATCAGAGGACATCGCTGCACCTGCAAACCTGGATATGTGGGGAATGGGACCATCTGCCGAGGTGGGTCTGTTGCACTAACAACTTAATAAAAGGAGTTGAGGCTATTAATATTTTCTGACAGTTGCCTAAGTTCAGGCAGTTTGAGATCTGGGTAGGGCTAGAAATTCCCACTCTGATTTATCATCTGGCAACTCCAGTGTGCGCAGCCATTATGAGAATTGATTCGTGCATAATTTGCTACTGGGGAAAGATATTCTGAGGCCCTTTCAATTTACTGCTTGTGCTTATTGCCAGTTAGCATAGTGTATTAACTCATTTCATTGTTGTACAAACTGCATTTTTAAGCACTGTGGTATCATGGATCCCCTGTTATCTTTTAGGCTAGGTGCACATGGCTTTTAAGCAAGGGTAACTGCCTTTTAAACAAGATCCATATATTTTTCGGTGGTAGTAGAATAAGGTTCCAAAAGTGGGTGAATATGAAAAGTGGCAGATAGACAGCAATTATTTCATTCTTTAGCGCACTTTGTTTTACAATGCATTAATATGCTAGTAGTCTGCAGTTCAGAGATACCATTGCTATTGTAAGTAGAATGCGTATTCCTAACACGAAGAGGACACCAAATGAGGAAGGTTGCATCAAATCATATATCATTAATGACCAACCATAAAATCATGTATTTTTCTCAGTTAACCCATATCCAGAAGGTATTCTGGTATCTGTTGACATGGAAGCATGGCACAAAGCCTTAAGCCTCACTATACAATGGTGGGACAATACATTTGGGTTGTATATTAGCATGTTTGAAGGCAATAATCTTAACACCAAATTTAAAAAAAACCCCATAAAATACATATTGAAAGAAAAACCTAATCTGACACAAGTTTCCAGGACAAGATAATTCAAAATTGCCATTCATACATACATGGTAACATCTGTATATATTATAACTTAACTCTTTCCAGACCCAGATCTATAATGATGTTATGGTGAGTATCCATAAGAAACAACTGGAAGAATAATTCCTTTTGGTGCAAAAAGTGTTTGTTTTAGAACAACCTGGCACTAATTACTCACACTAGCAGTCCATACAGAAATTTATTAAAAAAGCTAGAAACATTTCTGTTTAGGAAAAAAAAATACAGCGCATAGGTCAAATATCTATTGGATAAATAAAATAAATATGAAGCTACTTAACCCTTATTATTTTGTTTGCTACTTCTCTAACTATTGCCTTAGTAAAGGAGGCCCCCTATAATACTTCAAATAATATAATAAACCATGAATAATAACAGAAAACCAAATCAACAAACCGATTGATAGATTGTGTGCCATCAAATCATTGCTGATTCTTAGTGACCACATATTAACAGCAATAAGTTGAATACTGACCCTGAAGCTCCAATATATATTTACTCCTGAAAAAGTTTGAATTACAGTAGTGGCCAAAATTGTGGAAACCTTTTGGAAAAAGTGTACAGTAGAAATGCCACCTTTGGTTAAGTTTCCACCAATTTTTCTTCTAATTTCTTTATAACTGGGTGACCAGTCAACTCTTTGCACCATTACTTTAATTATATTATGTTTTACAAGCTCACTAAATGAAAGAACACAAAAACCCCAACCAACTTGATAGCAATCACATAACACACTCGTGCTTATTGGCTACAATCAGATGAAGGAAAGCTACCTGATATCAACCTAAGCAAGTTGTGCTTCCTTTTTCTGGTTATTTGGTTATATGTTTTCATAGAATACAGTACAGATAATTGAACAAACTTTGTTGCATTACATTCTTGATTAAATTATCTTTCCATTGATATATAATTTTATGGTCCTACTCCAAAAAGAAGTGGTGTTATTAGCCATCAAACCTCAAAAATACACTTTTCCCAAAAGGTTTCCACAATTTTGGCCACTACTGTAGATTCCTTTATCAGACTCTTTCTAAAAATCAGCCAGCTGCTAGATGTAGCAAGCTCACTTTGTCAGTTTTTTCTCCAGAGTAGGAATGGGCTATAAATTATGTTTGATTTCTTTACCAGAACTATCATACAAATTACTCGGGAGACAGTTTACTCACTCCTGAGGTATCCCAGCTATCACCCTTACTTTACTCTGGTAAAATACTTTAGTGTGTTGATTCAATTTCTGTACCCCAAAATAAGCTTTAGGACAATGTTGTAGCTCAATTCTTCCTTTGGCTTCTGATGTTCCTTTTGCTTTTTCATCTTCTGCTACTCTTTAGTCCATTTTTTGAACTTCTCGCCACAGGCTTTAATGTCTTTGGGATAGCCTGCTGCCTTTGGTTCTAGTCATCAATTTGTTATTCCTAGTGCTCAGCGGCGGATTTCCGCACAGGCGCAGGAGGCGCGCGCCTGGGGCCTCCACATTTCAGGGGCCTCCACGGCGGTGATCAGATCAGGCGCCCGCCTGGCAGAAGCCGCGAGGGTAAGCAGGGAGAGGTCGAGGGAGCCCTGCACACTCAATGCTAGAGTTCAGCCCAGTTGCCTCGCACATTTTACAGGCATCTCCCTG
>NW_015388756.1:584243-586270 GCF_001527695.2 Protobothrops mucrosquamatus
GCGCTGAGGCGACGGCTCGTTTGCTTGTGCTTCGCCCCCCTCTTTACGCGCGCTTACGCGTTTGAGATGGCTTATTTGATATGAAAATGCTGTTTGCCAAATAAAGTTCATAGTTTCATAATATTGTTTTTCTTCAAGCGTGAGGGGGCCTCAATTTGTTTGCGCCTCGGGCCTCCTAACTACTAAATCCGCCACTGCTAGTGCTGGATGCCCTCTGTTTCACAAAGGCAAAATATATAGGTTAAGTTAATGAGCAACAGGAAATTCTGAAAATGAATAATGGGACACTAAAAACCATGGACCACTCATATGTAATACTGTTCTAGTCAGGGCTTTTTTTCTCATAGAACGCCCAGAACGGAGTTCCGGCACCTTTTTTGGATGGAACCTTGTAGGGTAGGCAAGGCGGGTTGTATGATGTGTGTGAGTTCCGACACCTTTTTTTTTTTTTTTTAGAAAAAAAGCACTGGTTCTAGTGCTTAATCTATAAAATAAGGAAACAAACAAAATTATTGAATTTTTTATTATTATTAGTGATATGATACTTTCATGTACCAGTTACAAATATTAGACTAGTGATTACTCAGCACATGATCATGGAACCCTTCCTACAGAAATCAGGCTACCCTTCTACTCATAATTATGTTTTACAGAGAAAGTTAAGACTGGTTCTTTCAGGGTTTTAATATTATTTTCTGATTTTACTGCATCAAATGTTCAGCCTGCTGTTTTTAATCATATAGCTGGAATAGCCTATATTTCTTGACTTATTTTTTAAGTTTTTCTTTATTGTTTTTTTCTCAACTTTTCATATCTTCTCAAGTGTTGGGTTGGTAGAGGAATAATTTTTAGATGTGTCAAAGAAATGTATCTTAAAATTTCCTATAATCCTTTTTTTTGAAGAAACTAATGTAGATAACTTGATTATGTATGTCATATAGAATGTTAATTACATGCATGATGAAATAGTAGCTGAAGGGGACCAGTCTATGTAGTTTCCTATTCTTGTTTCAGTAGATAGCAAATGAAAATCCAAGTATTTGGTAATAATGTAGCCATCAGAGAGGGAGATTTTACAACTAATTCAGGCATAAATTAAGTGCTCATAAATATTCTAGCAATTTTAAAAGTCTTTATGAACTGTTTATTTTTTAAGTTTGTGCTCAAGAATTACCTAATTGCAATTCCATTTTGAGAAGTTATTCTTGCCCAAATTACTTTTTTCTTCTAACTGTACAGAAGCTAAATTGATTGAGTTTGCTACAATTATTTCACCAAGTTATTTGTTATCATAATTATATTTCCAGCATAATGATTTTGCCTGCTCTTGTTTGTTTTTTCTATTCTACAATTGGATAACGCAGAATTAATAACTATGGGTGATATAAAACTTCTGTGACTTTCTGTTTTTTGTGAACTTGTTTTCTGTTTAGCTTATGTCTTGTCAATGAAACATACAGTAATTCTTTTTTGCACTTAGGGAATGTATAGCCTCTGTTATAGATTCAAAACTATTTATATTTTTAAATTTTTAAGTGTTTCTCATTAAAACTATTTCTTATTTGGATATGAAATAGATGTCATCTCCTTTTTTATTACACATCCAAAATAGAGATCCATCCAATTCTTCCTCTGAAATTAGCTTGTACATCATAATCCTGATCAGCATAATCATTCCCCATTGTATGGTATCTAGTAATACAATTATAGGCTTGTATCTGCAGCCTTCAGATATTCATGGATGGATATCAAGTAGGTAAATTAATAGCTGGAGGCTCATAATCAGATTCTTTGAATATATTTTTCTTATCTAAGAAGCTTCTAAATGAAAAACTTCTTGGATGAGAAGTGAAACATTTTCAAAGAAAAAAAAAGCAAGAAAGTCCAGTTACCTTTTAAAGAAGTGGGATTTGATTGAGAATCTCCACAGACACTTGTATATAGTGCAATCAGAAATTGAATATCAGTGACACTTTGTGTTTTTGATGACTATCTAAGATTACACACCAATTTGAAATAGATAGAAC
>NW_015388757.1:0-2773 GCF_001527695.2 Protobothrops mucrosquamatus
ATGCTGAGTTAGAGGAAGAAATTTATATGATCCAAGCACCAGGGTATGAAATTGCAAAGCCTAACATGGTGTATAAATTAAACAAGGCTATTTATGGGCTGAAGCAGTCAGCCAGAAACTGGAATATCTGTTTAGATACTGCTTTAAAGGGTCTTGGATTTAAGAGTTGCAAAGCTGATAATTGTATATATACTGGACAATTACAAGGAGGGAATTGTCTACTGTTATCATTTGTGGATGATCTTTGCTTCATCGCAAAGGATGCATCACAAGTCAAGGAATTTGCTGATAAATTAGGAAAGAAATTCGAATTAAAGAATTTGGGAGAAATAAAAAATTATCTCGGTGTAGAGATACAGAAAAATGAAAAAGGTGGTTATATTTTCAGTCAAAGGAGAAAAATTGAGCAGTTATTGGAGAAATATAATATGAAAGATAGCAATACTGCTCCCACACCCATGAGTATGGATTTTTATAATAGTGTAAGTGCGGACAAAGGTGAAACCTGTGATCAAGAGATATATCACTCAGCAATAGGGAGTTTGTTATATCTATCACAGTGGTCCAGACCAGACATAGCTTGCGCAGTAAGCATTTTGAGTCGTTTTACTGCTGCACCTACAAAGTTACATTGGATGGGAGTAAAAAGGGTTCTCAGATATTTAAAGGGAACTATAAATTTGGGTCTTCAAATACAGATTACTGAGCAATTGAAATTAAAGTGTTATGTCGATAGTGACTATGCAAATGACATAAACACAAGGAAATCAAATTCTGGGATTATAATATTGTTTGGAGGGACTCTGATTGGATGGAAGTCCAGAAAACAAACAACTGTTGCTATTTCAACAGCGGAAGCAGAGTTTATTGCTTTATCTGAATTGTGTTATGAAGTAACATGGTATGTACAGTTGTTGCAAGATTTAAATATTAATGTAAAAGAATCTGTAAAGGTATTTGAAGACAATGCTGCCTGTATAAAAATGGCAACTGGTGACAGGGTGAAGAACAGAAGTAAACATGTAGACATTAAATATTGTAATGTCAGGGAAGCTGTAAAAGGAAAATTGATTAGTTTACATCAGGGGTAGTCAACCTTTTTATACCTACCGCCCACTTTTGTATCTCTGTTAGTAGTAAAATTTTCTAACCGCCCACCAGTTCCACAGTAATGGTATTTTATAAAGTAGGGAAGTAACTTTACTTTATAAAATTTATAAAGCAGAGTTACAGCAAGTTAAAGCATATAATAATAATTACTTACCAAATACTTTATGTTGGACTTTCGCTAAGTTTGGCAGAATAAATCTTTATAAAACAACTTACTGTAGTTAAATCTATCTTTTTATTTATACTTTGCATACATAGAAGCATGAANCTGAGGATCAAAAAGGATTGATGAACGGTATGATTACGTTGGAAGAGATTGCAGAGGCATTTAAACAACTGAAGGTTGGTAAGGCCCCTGGCACAGATGGGTTTACTGCAATTTATTATAAAAAACTATCGGAAGAAATGTTAGAACCCTTGAGATGTCTTTTTAATGACATTTTAATGGGGGGACAAATACCACCATCGTGGAGGTGTGCATTTATTTCACTTATACCTAAGGAGGACCAAGACACGACCCAGCCTAAAAATTATAGACCAATATCATTGTTGAATACGGATTATAAGATTTTTGCAAAAATATTAGCCAATAGACTAATGCAAGTAATGAAACAGATTATTCATATGGATCAGTCTGGATTTATAAATGGAAGATATATGAAGAACAATGTTAGACAAATTGTGAATTTGTTGGAGTATTTGGATAAAAATAATCAAATCCCGGCGGCCCTTTTTGGATGCTGAAAAGGCTTTTGATAAATTGGACTGGCAATTTCTGCAGCGGTTGGTTGACAGAATGAATTTTGGGGATAGATTTTCTTCAGCATTAAAGGCTATTTATCAACTACAGTCTGCCCAAGTGATTGTTAATGGGGATCTGACAGACTCAATTAAAATTGAAAAAGGTACAAGGCAAGGCTGTCCTTTATCCCCGTTATTATTTATCTTGACTTTGGAGATTTTATTAATCAAGATTCGAGAGTCTTCACTTATAAAAGGAATAACTTTGGGCAACAATGCTTACAAACTTAGAGCATTTGCTGATGATTTGGTTTTCACTTTGTCGGAACCAACTGATTCGGCAAGAAATTTGATACAGACATTGATACATTATGGGAAGGTGTCTGGATTTAAAGTAAATAATAATAAGACTAAAATATTAGTTAAAAATATGTTTATGAAAGATATAGAAACTTTAAGTAATGTAACTGGCTTTGAAATAGTAAAAAAAGTGAAATATTTGGGTGTTGATATTACTGCTTCTAATGCTAAATTGTATATAAATAATTATGATAAGTTATGGAAAAAAGTTCAAAAGGATTTGATGGAGTGGAAGAAATTACAGCTATCATTATTGGGAAGAATTGCAGTGATAAAAATTAATGTTCTCCCCAAGTTTCTTTTCTTGTTTCAGATGATACCTATTTTAAAAAAGGACTCAAATTTGGAAGAATGGCAAAGAGATATTAATAGGTTCATATGGCAGGGGAAAAAACCTAGGGTAAAATTTAAAATCTTGCAAGATGCACGGGAAAGAGGGGGACTTAAAGCCCCTAATTTAAAATTATATTATGAAGCAGTGGTATTAACCTGGATTAGTGATTGGATTAATTTAACTAATAGAGATATTTTGATACTTGAGGGTTGGGATTTATATTATGGA
>NW_015388757.1:4905-15447 GCF_001527695.2 Protobothrops mucrosquamatus
AGAAGCTGGGTTTCAGGTCTCAGGTCTGTCTCTGCTGTAAGAAGTCTTCATTTATGCTATGTTGATATGAAGAAGAATATATGGTATTGTAAATATTTTTATATGAATATAAAGAGTTTATTTGAATCAGCTAAATGCAGTCAACTGTGAGAGCTTCTGATTTATTTTTACCAACAGAGAAATTAAAATTCTCTAACAAGATCCCTCTCAGCACACCACTGAGATATCTCTGATTGCAATGGCAGACAACACTGCACCTCAGACTTCTCAGGGTGCACCCAGAACTCCCAGGCAAAAGAAGCCCAAGTCCTCCAAACAGGAGGCTGCTGGAAAACTCAAGGCCAAGGCCATTTCTGGCAAAACATCCTCTAAGGTGGCAGAGAAGGAAGCCAGCTGGAGGCACCAGGCCTTAGAGAAACAATTCTCCAAAGTGCAAAAGCAGAGCAAGGTGGGGACTGGACAGGCCTCTCCTGTCCCCATTGAGGCTTCGTTTTTTGGTTCGCAACTCGATCCTTCCACCTCAACTGCCCAAGGGGTCTGGTTCCCGGAAGGGGACTCAGGTCAATTCTTTTTTCCCAGGGCAGAATAAGGGGAGATGATTCCCTTCGGTGAGGGACCTAGCCTCCAAATGGCTTTGTCTGCGACGAGGGTCACACCTCTGATCCCGCAGGCCACATTTACACCCACATCAGCAGGACTTTGGCCTTCAGAAGCTCAGGGGGCGTTGACACCAGAGCAAATGCAGGTCATGATTTCTCAAGCTGTCGCCCAGGGCATTGCCTCGACTCTTCATCAGAGATCCAGGGCTGTATCTGTAATGTCAGAGGCCCCATCTTATTTTTCTCAGGCGGAAGCAGCCGGACTTCAGGGGTCGGTTTCTCCTTCCCGCTCTTCCAGGAGCAGAATGTCATTCCCGGAGGAGTACGAACAAATGGACCGACCGCTGTTGGAAGATGAAGACCTGTTCCCTGATCCTCCTCCTTTTGTGGGTCTCTTTAATCCGGCTCTCTTTAAGCCCCTGCTTCACAAGGCCAATAGCACAGCTAAGATTGGCCCTGAATGGGTCCCTCAGGCTGGACCTTCCACCAGCCAGGACACCAGCACGGTGTTCTCAGAACCCACCTTTACTCAACAGCACATCCCCTGCCCTCCTCTTTCTCAACACGGTCCAGAAACAATGGGGAAAGCCTGGAACCTTCCCCTCTCGGGGGGGGGACAGATAAGAAGCTGTTTGATGTGAATCCAGCACTATCAGACGTGCTAGATGTCCCTGTTGTGGATGAATCTTTAACTCCACTGTTCTCTTCTTCTATGGTGTCAGGAGATATGGCGGAGGCCTTGAAGGCGGAGGACAGGAAAGTGGAACTTACCTTCCGCAGAACTCACCAAGCCTTGGCATGGGCAGTAAGAGCGGCTACATGCACCTCCTTCGCCAGGACTTCCCTGGCTCCGCCAACTGCAGGCTAGAGTCCCACCAGAAGTGGTACGGATGCACCAAGATTTGAACAAATTAGTGACTGCCTCAGAGTACATGGCAAATGCGTCACTACATGCCGCCAGATTTTCATCTCGAGCAATAGCCTCTAATGTCACCGCTCACAGACTCTTGTGGCTTAAGCAGTGGCGAGCAGATGTCAGGTCCAAATGGCGTTTAGCTGCCGCTCCTTACCGCAGCGGACAGCTATTTGGAGAAGCCCTAAATCCTTATCTGATAGAAAATAAAGACAATCATAGGGTCATGTCCCATCTCTTCAGAAGGGCAGATAGGAGGTCTACCCCCTACTCTCGCAGGCAGTCCTTTCGTTCCGGATCCGGGCCGGAGCATGCTCAGTTTTCCCGTTCCTTTCCTCCCAGACCAGACCGTCAATTCAACCAATCCAGCAACAGGGATAGATCCAGTCAGCAGTTTTAGGCAAAGTGGCCCTTTTGAGGCATGGGAGGCCGCCCTTTCAGACGGTCCAAGTGACTACAGGGAGGCTTCTCCCATAGGTGACAGGTTGGCCCTCTTCGCACACAAATGGGAGACCACCACCACAAACCTTTGGGTCCTCAACACCATCAGATTCGGCCTGTCTTTGGAGTTCACATCCAATCCCCCAAGGCATTTTGTCTCTTGCCCATTGTTCAAAAATCCGGTCAAAAAAGGCCTCATGAAGGAGGCCATTCAACATCTCTTGGAGATACGGCCCATAGAGCCGGTACTGGCGGGACAAAAGGGACGGGGGTTCTATTCCATTCTCTTCGTGGTTCCCAAGTCCTCGGGAGGATGGAGGGCAATCCTCGATTTAAAGGGATTAAATACTCACTTGACACACAAGAAGTTCAAGATGCAAATGCTCCAATCCATTTTGGCCGGCATCAGAAAAGGGGACCTCCTGACGTCCATCGACCTCACGGAGGCATACCTGCATATTCCCATCCTTCCCGGACATCAGAAATTCCTCAGGTTCTGCTATGTAGGCCACCACTTTCAATACAGGCCCCTACCCTTTGGCCTATCATCGGCCCCCAGGGTGTTCACAAAGGTCCTGGCGGCGCTAGCCGCGCATTTGAGGTCTGTTCTGGTTCGTGTCCAGTGTTACCTGGACGACATCCTTATTCAATTCTCCTCGATTCAGTCGGCTCAGTCAGACCTGGCACTGTCCGTCAAGACCCTCCAGGATCACGGGTTTTCAGTAATTTTGCAGAAGAGCCAGACTGTTCCTTCTACCCGCCTTCTACACCTGGGCGCGGTGATAGACACAAGGAAATGCGAGGTCTATCTATCTCAGGAACGGCAGGACAGCATCTGAGCCCTGGTCATCCAGGTTCAAAGGGAGCGTGTGGTCACCCTGGCTATGCTTTCCCAATTATTAGGAAAGATGATTTCCTGCATAGCGATAGTGCCTTGGGCTAGACTACACTCCAGGAACCTGCAATGGTTCCTCCTCCCGTTCCAGAGGCTGGGCACCAGTTCTTCCAACCAAAGGGTAAGGGTTCTGTCTCAGACCCTAAGATCCCTCCAGTGGTGGATCTCCCCAGTGGTAGCCAGGGGAACCTTGTTCAAGGAACCCACCTGGCTCACCCTGACTTCAGATGCCAGTTTGTTTGGCTGGGAAGCGCACCTTCAATCACAGTTGGCTCAGGGCCGGTGGTCCCGGTCAGATCTGAAGCACAACATAAATTGGTTGGAACTCAGAGCTATACATCTGGCTCTGCGCCACTTCAGCAGCACAGTGGTGAGACAACATGTTCTAGTCCTCACGGACAACGTGGCGGCGAAAGCCCATGTAAACCGGCAAGGGGGTACCCGTTCCAGGTCCCTTATGGCCGAGGCTCAGTTGTGGGGAACCTGGGCAGAGACCAACCTCTCCTCCCTCAGGGCCGAGCACATCTCGGGAGAGGCGAATCGGCAGGCGGATTTCCTGAGCAGGGTGACAGTGGATCACTCCGAGTGGCGCCTGCATCCAGATCTCTTCAGAGAGATATTGGAGAGGTTCGGTCATCCAGTACTGGATTTGTTCGCCACTCCGGCAAATTCCCAGCTCCCGAGGTTTTTCTACCGGTTCCCATCCCCAGGGGCAGAAAGGGCAGATGCCCTCCACAGCCCATGGCCCGGAGGTCTGCTGTATGTGTTCCCTCTGCTCCTGCGAGGTGATATTTATTGCTCCACACTGGCCAAGACGGCCGTGGTATGCCGACCTAATGAGTCTTTCTATCCTCCGTGGAGGATACCTCAGGAACAAATCTCCCTCAGCCAGGGGACACTGCAACATCCAGAGCCCCAGTGGCTTCAGTTAACTGCCTGGCATTTGAACAGCGGCTCCTGACACAAGAGTCCTCATCAGACGTAATTACTGTGATTCGGGCCTCACGAAGGCCCGCAAGAAACAGAATTTATGACTCCACGTGGAAAAATTTCTGTAACTGGTGCGCAAAGCATTGGTTAGATCTCACGGCAATTATCGTTCTGAGAATTCTGGATTATTTACTGGAGGGGCTCAGGAGGGGCTTAGCGCCCAACACAATCTGCAGACAAGTGGCTGCTCTGTCCATGGTGCTTACATGTGGCAATTCAGAGCCTTTGGCTCAGCATCCCATGGTGCATTCCTTTGTCAAGGGGGTGACCAACACTAAGCCACCTGTGGTTCACAGGTATCCCTCTTGGGACCTGTCCAGGGTCTTACAGGCCCTTACTTCACCTCATTTTGAGCCCGTCAGAACCTGCACTCTACGGTTCTTAACACTTAAGGTTGCCTTCCTGATAGCCGTTACCTCGGCTAGGTGCATTTCTGAACTGGCAGCTCTCTCTATCAGAGATGACTTATGTGTCTTTCATGCTGACAGGGTGGTCCTTCGATTGGACCCCTCCTTCATTCCAAAAATCAATTCATTGTTTCACAGTTCACAGGAAGTGGTGCTGCCGGATTTTTGTCCTCGGCCGTCTCACAACTTGGAACGTAAATGGCACACCTTGGACGTTCGCAGGGTCTTGCATCAATACATTAAGCGAACCGCCTCCTTTCGCAAGTCGGAAGCCCTCTTTGTTTCATTCCATCCCTCTTCAATGGGGCAGAAAGTGACTGCCTCCACTATCGGCAAGTGGATTAGGGCTTGCATAGCAGGGGCGTACCAATCACATTCCCTGCCGGTTCCAAATCATATCACTGTACATTCCACTCGCAGTGCTGCGACCTCAGTGGCATGGGCGACACAGGCGTCAATTGAGGGCATTTGTAAGGCGGCAACATGGTCCTCACCTCCTTTCGTGAGGCATTATAAACGAGATAAGTTCGCCTCTGCGGAAGCCTCATTTGGCAGGAGAGTACTGCAGCAAGTAGTACCAAAGAGTGGGACACAGGCCCAGACTACTTCCCTCCCACAGGGACAGTGAGCCTTTGGTATGTTCCATTCATGGATTCTTCATCGTTCATGCTGGAGAAGGGGCGTTGTCTTAGCTGAACGCCTTTTCTCAGCATAACGATGGAGAATCCACTCCCACCCCTTAAAGTCCGTCAGGTCCTGTGTCGGGTATTTGAGCCACCACATTGAAATGTCAACAGCTGCGCCTTCGTCGTGACTGGTGACTCCTGGTTCAGGAGAGAGGCGTGCCAAAGTTTGACTGACTTAGTCTTAAAGAGCAGGAAGACAGAGTTAACCCATTCGTGGATTCTCCATCGTTATGCTGAGAAAAGGCGTTCAGGTAAGACAACGCCCCGTTTGTGAATTTAACATGCATCATCTGCAATATATATCTTAAATATTGTATATTATTAACGATAATGTACTAATCTGACCAAGAATGCATAAAATGTGTGAAATAAAACGCAAGTTACAGTTTTAATTTTTTTCATACTGTTGACTCTAGGAGGATCAGCATCCACAATATGATTAGTTTCCATGCAATAGATTATGCAGTTTTAAGTCACAGCTTCAAAACACAAAGTGAAAAACCAGTGGGTTTTGTTATTTTTCATGTGCTATAAATGACTTGGATTTGTTTACCACTTTAGTTACATATTGAATAAATCTTCTGTATTCTCTCTTCTTTAAAATTTTATTTTATGGCAAAATATTTGTATGATTATAATCTGCAATTAAGCTACGAGTTAGGAATAAGGATAGCCTGGAGCAAATAGAATGTGTATTAGATATCTCCTGAAGCATTCTTTAGCCAGGACTTAGGAATAGGGGCGGCTATAAACCAATAGAAAAATTGTTAGATCGTTACTAAACTGCTTATTAGTTGCTATTTTTTATATATCCTGCCTTCTGCTGTAGTAAATTTATAAAGCTTTCTTAATTCTATTGTTCAGGGTTTCTTGACATTTTTGGCCAGGACCCCTTTTCAATAAAAGGAAACAAAACCTGCACCTCGTGTCTGGTGTTCTTCATTGGTTTCACCACCAAGCTCAGACCCAAACTGGGGACAACACTCTTGGGGCTCATCCCAGAATTCCACACCTAGATTCGATTGGAAGACACCAATAACCACCAGAGGAAGGCCCCCAATGGGTAAGACTAGTGACTCAAAAGTGTGTGAAAGGTGATCATGATTGTGTGTTTCTGCATATGTCAGCCACATCCACAGCCCATGAGCTTTTGGCAATAACTGGGTACTGTGGAACACAAGGGATGTTGCAGGAATCTGCATGTCCCACCAATGCATAGAATAGATTGACTGAATGTAATAAGCCACTGTCTAAATCAGTGGTGGCGAACCTATGGGATGGGTGCCAGAGGCAGCACTCAGAGCCCTCTCTGTGGGCACACGCACCATCGCCCCAGTCCTAGGCCTTTAGCTGGGTTTTATAAAACCTTTTCGCTTTAGGCCTCCGCTGCCATGTGCAAAAACAAAAAAAGTTCAATCAGTCAATTTCAACTTCTCGTGGGAAAAAAAGGTCTTGCAAAGTTGGAATTGATTGATTGAACTTTTTAGTCCCACCCAGTCTGCTGTTACCATCGCAGCCATGCCCACCCAATGGGCCACGCCCACCCAGTGTTGAATCGCCGGCGCCGATGGCAGCTTCTCTGCAAGCTGTCCTCCCCGAAGAAATGTGAACCGCGGGAATAACAGCTGTCCCGCGGCTCGGAATCCTCTCCCCCGGGCAAAGGGGGAGAGGTGAGTTTCCCTGGTAGGGGTAGAGCTCTCTAGCCCCCACACTTTTAAAGAGGTGGGGGTGAAGGTGAGCTCCCCCGGAGCCAGGGACTTCTCCATTCTTCGGGCTGCCTTCGTTCGAATGTTTGTCCGAAGCTAGACGCGGATTCAATCTCTGCCTTCAAGGAGAGCGTGAGTGTTATTTTACAGGCAGACAGAGCCTGCCAGGAAGACTTGACGGGGACTTTTATTGAAGCTTTAACTCTAAAAATACAGAATCTTCTTTTTTCTTTATTTGAATTTGAAGAGTAAAGAATATGGCTGCGGAAGGGCGTTTCTCTTCTCTTCCGCTGTGAAATCATATGAGACTTTCACTTTTTAGAAATTTTCATTTGGACTTTCTACTAGCTACATTGTGTTGATTGAACAGGGTTTTTTTGCTTCTATTGCTACTGGGTGCTTTTATAAAACTTTATAGTATTTTTAAAAGATTTTTACAAGATCTTATAGTGAAAATATAAGAAGGGGGAGGGGAAGAGAGAAGAAAAGAAAATGGCCTCTAAGTGTGGAACTTTTGTTCCTCAAAAGATTATCTCCCCCTCTGTTGTTCAAATACCACAGCAGATTAAACCAAAGAGTCCCCCACCTTCTCTCCCAGCTTCAGCACCCACACCTTCTCCTCCAGCTTCAGCACCCACACTGAAAGATATTCAGGATGTAATGAAGGAAGCATTAAAGGACAATGCTAGACAAATAAGAACAGAAATGGAGGAATTGTTTGAAAAGAAACTTGAAGAGAAAAATGTAGAGATGAGAGAAGATATACTGTTTGCATTGCAATGTTTGGCTGGGCATGTAGAACGTATTGAAGGAAGGGTGGATGAAGTGGAGGAAAATCTTGAATGTTTGGATTTTAGATTGGAGAAAGTGGAGGAGAATGTGGATTCAATTCAGAATGAGGTCATTTTGTCACAATATAGGGAAATGGAATATGCAGTGAGAATAAGAGGTCTGAAAGAAAATGCTCAAGAGAAATTGGAAGAGATTGCAGCAGATTTAACTGGGGTCCTGTTCTGCCAACCTGAAGAAATTATGAGAGATGTTGAAAAAATTTTTAGAGTTAACTCATGGGTTGCAAGACAGAAGAACCTTCCAAGAGATGTTGTTATCTATTTTTCTAGGAAGTCAACTCGTAATCAAATCATCCAAACTTTCTACAATCAAAAATTTCAAATATTAGGTCAAGATGTTATAATTTTAAATACTTAAAAGAAGGAAGGATTTTGCCTTCTTGGCTGATGAATTGAAAAAAACGACAAATTCAATTTAGATGGGAGATATCTATTGGGATAATGGTCATCTATATGGGAACCCGCTATAAGCTCAACACTGTTGCAAAGGCAAGGGATTTTTATATCTCTATTTTGAAAGCGGGGTCATCACCATCCTCAGATCCAAGGAAGGAAAGAACCAGAGAAGATAAAAATGTTGAAGGAGCTATGTTATCATCAAGTAGTAAAGATTCACAAAAACAAGGTCAAGTCAAGCAGCAATCTACGGAAATGAAAGAAGATCCAAAATCACAGAGAATGACTCGTGCAGCTTATAGATGCAAAGAGAGAGAGCAACAAAAGTTAGAGGTGATACCTACAACACAGCAAGTCATTTCAGAGCCAGTGGGGGGAGCGAGACCGAAAAGATCAGTAACAGCTGATTTGCAAGGAGCGTTCCAGAGGCTCGCTGTCACTAAAGATGGCAAAGTTCCTGACATGGAATGTTAATGGTTTGAATTCACCGCAGAAAAGGAAGAAAATATTTTATTATTTGAAACAACATAAAAATGATGTTATTTGTTTGCAAGAAACTCATATTACAGCAAAGGATCAAAAATATTTGATTAATCCACGGTTGGGTACACATTTTATAGCGGCCGCACCTCAGAAGAGAGGTGGGGTAGGTATTTATGTCAAGAGTGAGTTGCTGCCTAATTTGATTGAATCCGACTTAGAAGGAAGATATGTTTTTATTGACATATTATTGAATGGGAAAAAATGTTTGATTGTTGGATTGTATGCACCAAATCAACAGCAGAAACAGTTTTACAAATTGTTACATCGGAAACTAAATCAAATGGATTATAATTTGGTTATTATGATGGGAGATTGGAATGATGTTTTGGATTCAAGAAGAGACAAGCAAGGTTCCTGTAAAACATTTAACTCTTTGCTGCCTAAAACTTTTTTTGATCTGAAGGATGAACTGGAATTAAAAGACATTTGGAGAGAGAGAAATATGGAAGAAAGAGATTTTACTTTTTTTCCGGATAGGCATCAATCTTATTCTAGAATTGACTTTCTTTTAACTACTAATGATCTTTCTTCTAGGGTGAAGAATATTAAGATTTTTCCCAGGACATTGTCAGATCATAGTCCCGTATGGATGGAATTATCTGCTGAAGAACGGAATAGAAGAACTTGGAGATTGAATGAAAATTTATTTAGACATGACATAAATTTGCAGAAATGTAGAGATCAATTGAAAGATTTTTTCTTGTTAAATATGTTTAAAGGTACCTCAGTTTCAATGGTCTGGGATGCTAGCAAAGCATATATGCGAGGTAATCTGATTTATATGAATAATTGTTATAGGCGTACACAAATGCAAAAACGTAAAGAGTTAGAGGAGGAAATTAAATTAAAGGAACAGGCTTTTATGTTTAACCCACTGGATAATAATTTGAAAGTATCTCTAACGGTACTTAGGGAACAATTCAATATGTTAATAGCAGATCAGACTGCAACTAGTTTAAGGTATATGAAATATAACACATTTTGTAATGCAAATAAACCTGGAAGGTGGTTGGCTTATCACTTACGAAAAAAGCAAAGGTCAAGAATTATAGAGAAAATAGACTATAATGGCAAATTGACATTTCAACAAAATTTGATTAAAAAGAGTTTTTTGGACTTTTACTCTAAGTTATATGTTTCTGAAAATATACATTATGAGGATATAGATAAGTATCTACAGCAGGTACATTTACCTAGATTGTCAGATAGTCAAAAAGAAAAAATGAATTGTTTAATTACACTAGAGGAGATTAAGGTGGCAATTAAGCAATTAAAAGTTGGTAAAACCCCAGGTACAGATGGATTAACAGCAATTTATTACAAGATGTTGTCTGAGGAAATGATAGGACCATTAAAGGAATTGTTTAATAGTATTTTGATGGGTGAAGAAGTACCTCCATCATGGAGAACTGCTTTTATATCTTTAATTCCAATGAGGGTCAGGAATTGACACAACCTAAGAATTATAGACCTATATCTTTATTGAATACGGATTATAAGATTTTTTCAAAAGTATTGGCAAATAGATTAATGCAAGTGTTACATCAATTGATTCATAGTGACCAATCCGGATTTATAACCGGGAGATATATGAAATATAATGTAAGACAAATTATTGATTTAATTGAATACTTGGATAAGAATAATCAAATTTCTGCTGCTTTTATTTTTTTGGATGCTGAAAAAGCATTTGATCAATTGGATTGGGGGTTTCTGTTTCGAGTAATAGAAAGAATGAATTTGGGGGATAAATTCTTATCTGCTCTTAAAGCTATTTATTAACAACAATCAGCCCAGATTATAGTTAATGGGGGATTAACAGAATCGTTTAAAATTGGAAAAGGAACTAGACAAGGATGCCCGCTATCACCACTACTATTTGTTATAACAATGGAGATTAATAAATTCATTTGGGTGGGCAAAAAGCCAAGAGTTAAGTTTAAGATTATGCAAGATGCAAGGGAACGAGGAGGACTTAAAGTTCCTAATTTAAAATTGTATTATGATGCGGTGGTATTGACATGGATTAGTGATTGGTTAAATTTAACAAATAAGAATATACTTTCTCTTGAAGGATGGGATTTGTTATTTGGTTGGCAGGCATATTTAATCTAT
>NW_015388757.1:16032-19714 GCF_001527695.2 Protobothrops mucrosquamatus
TTATTATGGTATTTAATAATTGTATATTTGTTTTAAAAGAGAGTTAAAGGAAGTTATAGATTTGTTAGATTAATAGTTGATTAATGTTAGTTAGATTATGATTATTTTATTGTTAACCCTGTGATTGGCTCTGGGAAGTGAGGGGGGGAGGGATGGAGGGTGGGGTTTGGGGGAGGGGGGGATTTATATTGTAAAATTTTATAAAATTTTCAATTAAAAAAAAACACGAGATAATATTAAACCTTAATTCATTCAAATTCATCAAACAAAATTCAAATTTTCTACAATTGCTTAACATGCCTTATCACGTCTTTGTTGTCATACCAAAAGGTCATCCTACTAATTTAAAACACTCCATTAATTATTAAAAGCATCCAAATCTAAACAGTCATCATTTTTTCAATTCCAATACATAATGATTTTCATCAAATTAAATCTATTATTCCCAAACGCTACATAAATACACAAATCCAATACATTCTTAATCTGTTTAAAATATCTATTCTAATAATCACGCTCCTATACGTATATATATATATTTTCTTGCTTCTAACTCTAAATCTTAATCCTTAAAACAGTCCATAAGTCCAGCATTGCCCTTTAATCCATTACACAATTTTAAATTTCTCTTTTCAGTCTAATTCTGGCTTTTTTCCTGTGCCAAGCAGGTTTCCATAAACACGCTTCCCTTTCAGTCAGTAGGTCTATTTTTGTTGCTTGCAATGGCCTTTGAAGAAGTAGGAGTCCCATCCTCTGCATCAAGCGTCTGTTTCTCTCCTCCTTAAAATATTGTTGCTTTGTAGTTTCAAATCTTAATCTTTGCTTCTTCTATTCCTCAAAGTTACAAATGAGAGATTTGTAGGGTAGGATAAGTTCCTCTTTTATCTCTGTTAATTCCTCTTCTAGTATGTTTTGGTTTGTAAAATAGTCAGGTGTAGTCTGAACATCCATTTGAATGTTTGAAGTAAGATTTCTGGATCTTAGTTCTGTAATAGGTTCTTTCAATATGGCACAAATTTCTGCAGTGGCCTCATGTATCTTTTCCAGTATAAGTTTATAGTTTAATTGTGAATGCGGTTTCTCCATTTTAATAGTAGTTAGAAAAAATCTCTTTTTTTTCTTTGTGGAGGCTGTATTTGATGAAACTTAGTCTGTATCCACCCCCACAATTCCCACAGCTCAGCTTATCTTTTTTCAAAAATAATTTGAAGGTCAGATCTGGTCTAACTTCAAAAAATAACCAGAAATTGCAGTATTACGTTTTCGCCACTAGATGTCCTCAGTAGGTTAAGAAAGAATCTTTTCCAGACAACATTTCCTTGTTTCTATCTTTGAAAGTATAGTGTGAAAGAAGAAATAATCTTCCAACACCAGGTGATAATACAGTTCTTAGAAAAAAAGAGAGTTTTCTGTATCCCAAAAAATATAAAAGTAAAATTTAGTCTTATAAAGCGCCTTCCTTCCCAAACACATAAAAGCTGCTTTCTCTAGCCAGGGAAATAATTCCAACAAGGCTCTTACAGGTAAAAAACAAAGTCAAATAGAGAGAGTAGCAAGGAAAAGTCTCACCCGGATTCACCATGGGGGTTCTTACAGCTTAGATGTTCTTGACTTGCGTTTTGAAGCAGCAGGGTGATCGGCCATTTTACTGGCCGATCTTCTTCTCCGTCGGCCCTCAGAGATCGCCCGGACAGCTGGAGGAGCCACCGCTCCTCCACCGCCGAACTGAAGCCTCCTCGACAGAAGTCGCACCCTCCAGGGCGACTTTCGACCTGTATAAGAGTCGACCGGCAGAGGGAAAGTTAGCCGACGAGGAGACGAGTCTCCCCGTACGACTAGGAACACCGCGAACCGGAACCGGAAGTTGGGATAAGGAGAATCTTTCTGAGATCTGGCTTTGAAATAGGAATATGTGGCAACAAAAAAGCATCCAGTTGAGGGGCAATAGAGTTGCCAAAAGGGAAGCTGCCCAAAGACATGCCAGTGGGTTGTATTTTGGCTAATGTTTAGATATTAAGGGGATTAGATATAGGGACTAAGGCAGCCTTTTCTCACTATTGTGTTCAGTATGGCTATACCTAAAAATAGATAAGCCAGGAGATTTCTGGCCTTCCCAAGCATCAATCAGTCTCCAATTAATTGAGGAGATGAAAACTGGCCTCTTGGAGCAAAAACAGCATGTAGAAATTCAGTTTCTGGAACTCTTTGTGAAATTGGCAAACTGTCCATCTCTGTTACAAGATTGCGGTTGTGAAGGAACCTATGTAGCACAGGATCCTAAGTTAAAGAAACCCAATGCTCCCCCAGTTATACTGGAGGACTCTGAGACCGACCTGCCACCCCATTTACCCATGGGATGCTCCAGACAGTGAGGAAATCCTGGAAAGGTGTGGGGGGGGAGGCTAAGGAACAAAGTAACCAAGCAGCAAGTGACTCTGGCAACATTTACTCTCAAATGAAGCTCAAACTGGAGATGCAGGATCCACTTAGAGAAACTATAGTGGTAGGACGTGGAAATAGATTCCGTCGGGTGCTAGTTTACTCTCCATTTTCTACTTCAGATCTCTATAATTGGAAGCAACAAAATCCCAGTTATAGGGAAGACTCAGAGAAAATACACTCTTTGGTTTTGTCTATTATAAGGACACATAATCCCACTTGGGCAGACATTCAGACACTGATGGATGTTCTTCTAACATCTGAGGAACAGAGACTGGTGAGGGGGCGATGAAGTGGCAATTAAAGAGTTAGCACGAGAATGATAAGCATTGGGAATGCCCCCTCACAGAGCCAGGGTGCAGCGTGGATAATGATGGGGACAATGTGAGACTACAGAATTATCAATCCTTAGTCTTGTATGGAATCCAAAATAGAGTTTCCAAAATTACGAATCTTGGAAAGGTTTATGATGAGAAGGATGAGAGTTCTGGGGATTTTCTTGAAAGAATATTTATTTATTTATTTATTTATTTAATTGAATTTTTACCCCGCCCTTCTCCTTACGGACTCAGGGCGGCTGACAGCCTGATAAAAAACAAATACAAAAATACCCCAATTTAAAAACATAATTAAAATGAAATATTAGATTTGGCCTGTATCAATTTAAAATTGTTTTTAAAACCCCGCTAAAAATCTCCCCCTAGGCCAGTCCTGCTTGTTGAAATAGCCATGTCTTAAGGGCGCGGCAGAAGGAAGGGAGATCCGGGATCACCCGGATCTCTGGGGGTAGTTCATTCCAGAGGGTGGGAGCTCCCACCGAGAAGGCCCTCCCCCTGGGAGTCGCCAGCCGGCACTGTCTGGCTGACGGCACCCTGAGGAGACCCACTCTGTGGGAGCGTACCGGCCGATGGGAGGCACTCTGAGGCAGAAGGCGGTCTCGGAGATATCGGAGATATCCAGGTCCAATGCCATGGAGCGCTTTGAAGGTGATAACCAACACCTTGAATCTTACCCGGAAAGCCACTGGCAGCCAGTGCAGCTCGTGCAGCAACGGTGTTACATGGGAGCGACGAGTCCCTCCCAACACCGCCCGCGCGGCCGCATTCTGGACTAGCTGGAGCCTCCGAGTGCTCCTCAAGGGAAGCCCCATGTAGAGAGCATTACAGTAGTCCAGGCGGGAGGTGACGAGGGCATGGGTGACTGTGCGCAAGGCGTCCCGGTCCAGAAAAGGCCGCAACTGGTA
>NW_015388757.1:20566-23514 GCF_001527695.2 Protobothrops mucrosquamatus
CCTCCAGAGATCATTCACCAGCGTGACCAATGCCGTTTCCGTGCTGTAACCCGGCCTGAAGCCCGACTGGAGCGGGTCCAGATAGACTGTTTCCTCCAGGTGCCGAGGGAATTGCTGCGCAACCACACTCTCGACAACCTTCGCCACAAAGCGAAGGTTGGAGACCGGGCGATAGTTAGCCAATACATCTGGGTCCAGGTTTTCAGGCAATACACTTATTTAGAAAATTATAAACATGATTTTTATAGGACAGTCAGTAGAAGACATTACAAGAAAGTTATAGAAAGTAGAAGGAGATTCAGGAAAAGGCATTTCAGCATTGGTTGAGATAGTTTATAATGTTTTTACAAACGGGGCAAGAAGAAAAGAAAGAAAGCCTTGCCAAAACGCTATCTTCCTAGCAGATGTGCTTAGGCAGGAAAAGGAAGGGGCAGCAATTTGGAAGAGTCTAGCAAGGAGGAGGAGTTCAGGGAACCCGAAATAGGGCACCCCACCCCACTTCTAGTAGAGGGTGTGGAAGAGGAAAGGTCCCTTTGGAACCCAACCAGTGTGCTATATGCAGAAAGGAAGGACATTGGAAGAGTGAATGCCCAATGGCTATAGACATGTGACCAGAAGAAGAAGAATGAAGATGCTGGGGGCAAGGAGCTATTGCTCGCCCTACCTCCAAACCCTTGTGAAAATCCAAATCAGGGGATCTAAACACGAGATATTAATAGATTCAGGAGCAAGTAGATCTGTCATTAACAGACCTATTGATCCCCAGACTGCTGATGAGATACCTATTGTTGGGGCTTCAGGAAAGGCTATTTCAGCCCCATTTTTACAACCTGTAGGATGTAAAAGAGGAGGCACTCTGTTAACCCCTCAGTTCCTGTATTTACCGGAATGTCCAGTATCACTTTTGGGATAGGGCATCCTTTGTAAATTAAACAAGCAACTATAGCATACAAAGGGGGAAACATTAAGATGAAGATACCCCAAAAGAAATGTGGAGAGCAACCGCCCTAGTAATAAAAGAAGAAATTTCCCAATTCTCCAGCATGATTGGATGGAGAATCCACAAATGGGTTGTCTTAATCTTCCTGCTCCAATAAGACTAAGTCTGAAGTGTAGCTATGCCTCTGCTGTGCAAGAGCACCCCAGTTTTAGACTTAGTCTCGTGCTCAACAGACACGTTTTGATTACTCAGATTTACTAGCAGGTTGTATAATCCAGTTGTGGAATTTCTTTCCCTTCATCCTGGACTTTAGTTTATAATAGTTAATTAATCACAAGAAGGGAAACCTTTGACTGGCAATTTTCCACTGGCCCCAGAGCGTTCAGGCGTCATCGGCTAGGGTGAGGGGATTCAGCACGGCACCTCCAGACACCTTCCTAAGTTGACATTTGCCTTTTATTGACCCGGCTGGGACTCAGTAAGGAAGAAGCGATCCGGAGGCTTCCGCGGGAGCGCCAGCCAGCGGATTGGCGCGAAACGCAGATTGGCAATTGGGACAAGATCCCAGGCACTTCAGGTGGCGTTTTAGGCACGAAAATCGCACAGCTGCCATTTTGCTCGTTACAGCTTCAGGGGCTTCCCTGACAGCCTATTTTGACGAGAGCAAGGCGCGGCTGCCATTTTGGGCGAGGCTCAGCAGCTAGGCTTATCTCAGCCTCAGAGCCCCAGTGACAGTTTCTTTTGGTGCGCTCGAATCGCGGCCGCCATTTTGACAGCCGTGCCTATCAGGAATCAATTTTGACTACTTTGTCATTCTACTCGAGACTTGGGGAGGGCAAGCTCGTCCCTACAAGGACGCATTGCCTCATTAATTACCCCCATTACCCCCCCTCTGCCTCCAATTACCTTACTGCCCCTTGGAATTTGGGATTCCTAGAGGGAGGTGACCCCCTTCGGTGGTCATTTACAGCACTTGGGAGAGGGTGCTACAGCACTGGAATCAGCCCGGTCAGAGTGCCTGCTGTTTCAGCTTCACTGCTAGCATTAGCAAGAAGGTTCCCTTACCCCAAAGATCATATTGAAAGGGGAATTTGCCTGTTAAGATGGCAGGTAACTCCTTCCCTCAGTCTTCACAAGACATTACTGACTCCCCCACCAAAAAGAAGCACAAGGCCTCTACTATGGAGGCAGCGGGGAAGATCATGTCAAAGGCCAAGGCCCAGCCCTCCAAAAAGCCTAGAACAGCTGGCAGGGAGGCCAACAGGTATCATCAGGCCTTAGAAAGGGAAATCTCCAGGGCGAGGTCACTGGCTCCAGGTGAAGCGCATAACATTACTCCACCTGGGGGGGTCTCTATTTGAGCCCCAGTTCACTGTAATTTAGCCCCAGGGGCCTGGTCTCCTCCCACGGAGGCGACACAAGTAGAACCTGTCATTTCAGGGATAGAACTAGAAGTGCAAAGGGGCACATCCCAAGGCATGTCACTATCTGGGCTGCAGGCTACCTTTACGCCCACTGCAGCAGGGCTTCGCCCCCCTGAACCATAGGCACTAGGGCCTGAACAGTTTCAGGCTATGATAACTCAGGCCTTTGCCCAGTTCATGGCCTCATCAGGCTCCCAACGACCTCCACAAACTCCTGCAGCACCTCCACGGTCACTTCTTCACCCTGGAACGCCAGACTTCACACAAGACGGTTCCTCGGAATCAGATTCTGCAGAATTCGACCCTTCAGGCCTACTCCTGTCGGACGATGAGCACGTCTCAGCTCCAGACCCGGCTCCCCCCGCTGGTCTTTTTGATCAGTTCCTCTTCAGTTCCTTGCTGCTCAAGGCTTGCATGACAGCCAACATCACACCGGAGCAGGAGGCCCAGCCAACTCCGTCTACATCTAAGGATCCCAATCCGTTTTATGCTGAACTGGTGGTACCACAAAAACATGTTCTCTGTCCCCCCTTCTTCCACAACACAGTGCAGAAGCAGTGGGGTAACCTAGGGTCTATCCCCAA
>NW_015388757.1:24110-37938 GCF_001527695.2 Protobothrops mucrosquamatus
CTTAAGGCAGAGGACAAAAAATTTGAGGCTGCCTTGTGCAGATCACATCAGGCATCGGCCTAGGCAATCAAGGCCTCCATATCCATGGCCTTCTTCGCTCGGGCTTCAGTACTGTGGCTCCATGAACTCCAGGACATGATCCCTCCTGACCAGGTTCATGTGCACCAGAACCTGGGTAAGTTGGTGGCCACATCCCAGTACATGGCTGACGCCTCCCTCCACGCCGCCAGATATTCTTCGTGAGCCATAGCAGCAGATGTTTCTGCCCGTAGACTTTTGTGGCTCAAGAACTGGCGAGCAGACCTAAAGGCTAAGTGGCACCTGGCTACTAAGCCTTACGCTGGGGGACACCTCTTTGGCGAAGCCCTCAACCCTTACTTGGTGGAGGGCAAGGACAAACGCAAGACTCTTATTAACACCAGTAAGAAGGGATAAGTGACCAGGTGGCGGGGCTTCACAGAATTATTATCATAGGCAGTCCTTTCAGGCAGCCTCAAACTGGGACTGGCCCCAGACCTCTCATCCTTTCTACCAGAGATCGGAGTGCCAGCAGGACCGTCCCGCATCCAGACCCAGGCCGCAATTCCAGTCCAAGCGGCCCTTTCGAGGCGCAGGTGGACGCCCTTTCAAAAGAGCTAAGTGACTCCAAGGGCACCCATAGGAGGTCAACTGTCCCTTTACTCTGACGTATGGGCAGCCACCACCACGGACTCATGGGTGTTGAACACCATAGCTCAGGGTCTAATGCTGGAATTTTGGTCCAGCCCACCGGAACATTTCCAGTCTTGCCCCACCCCCACAAACAAGAACAGAGCAGACCTCATGTCAGAGGCCATCTCCCACTTGTCACAGATACGGGCCATAGAGCCAGTACCAGAAGACCAGAAGAGACGGGTTTTACTCCACTCTTTTTGTCGTTCTGAAGTCCTTGGGGGGCTGGAGGGCAATTTTAGATTTAAAAGGTCTAAATTACTATCTGATGTACAGGAAGTTCAAGATGCAGTCGCTACAATCAATCTTGGCCAACATCAGAAAAGGGGACTTCCTGGCATCAATAGACCTGACAGAGGCATACTTACACATCCCTATTCTCCCTGGGCATCGCAAATTTCTGAGATTTTGTTATGCCCACCAGCACTATCAATACAGGGCCCTTCCATTCGGCCTCTCCTCAGCACCCAGAGTGTTTACAAAGATATTGACAGTGCTGGCTGCCCACCTGAGACAGATCCCAATCCGGGTTCAGTGTTATCTGGACGACATACTGATACAGTCCCCTTCCATCCAAATAGCTCGGTCGGATCTCGCCCTCGCTGTCAGGACCTTTCAGGAGCACGGGTTTTCTGTCAACTTTCAGAAAAGCCATACAGTACCCTCAACCCGTCTCCTGCATCTAGGGGCAGTCATAGACACGAACAATTGCACGGTCTATCTGTCACAGGACCGGCAGGACAGCATAAGGGCCCTGGTTCATCGGTTCCGGAGGGAGAGGGTGGTCACCCTAGCCTTGTTGTCACAACTCCTGGGGAAGATGGTGTCCTGTATACAAATCGTTCCATGGGCACGTTTTCATGCCAGGGAGCTGCAGTGGCTTCTACTTCTGTTCCAGAGGCTGTGCATCAGCGCTTCCAACCAGAAGGTTCGAGTTCCGTGTTCGGCGTTGAACTCCCTTCGATGGTGGGCCTCCCCAGCAATGTCAAGGGGAACAGAGTTCAAGGGGCCAGCCAGAATTACTCTGACCACGGACGCCAGCCTCTTCGGCTGGTGAGCGCATCTCCAGTCTCAATGGGCTCAGGGTCGGTGGTCCCAAGAGGAGTTGAAAAACAACATAAACTGGCTGGAACTCAGGGCCATACGGCTGGCCTTACAACACTTCAGCAGCAGGGTAGCGGGACAACATGTCCTGGTGCTTACAGACAACATTGCTGCAAAGGCCCATGTGAACAGACAAGGGGGGTCCAAGCCTCTCATGGAGGAGGCCCAATTGTTGGGGTCTTGGGCAGAGATTAATCTTGCCTCCATCAGGGCGGAGCATATATCCAGAGTGGCCAACCAGCAGGCGGACTCATTGAGCAGATCAACTGTGGACCACTCCGAATGGCGCCTGTACCCGGGATTGTTCAGGGAGATCGTGGACAGGTTTGGTCTCCCAACCTTAGACCTCTTTGCCTCCCCAGTCAATTCCCAACTCCCGAGGTTCTTTTTCAGGTTCCCGTCTCCGACAGCAGAAGGGACGGATGCCCTCCGCAGTCCCTGGTCCAGGGAGCTGCTTTACGCCTTTCCTCCCTTACCACTCCTTCCCGCAACGATCCGCAGGATCCTACACGAATGGGCGGAAGTTATTCTGATTGCACCACATTGGCCGAGACGTCCGTGGTTCGCCGACCTGGTAGAGCTCTCCATCTCTCCCCCGTGGAGGATCCCAGCAGGTCGTATTGCCCTTACTCAGGGAGTGCTGCACTATCCAGACCCACAGTGCCTCCAACTAACTGTTTGGCACTTGAGAGGCGGGCCTTGACCCGAGACTCATATTCGTCGAGGGTGATTGCCATGATTCAGCAATCCAGGCGCCCCTCAATGAATAAAATCTATGATGCCACATGGAGGAGCTTCTGTACCTGGTGCTCTGGTCGTAAGGTGGAACTTTCGGACATTTCTGTTCCAATTGTTTTGGAATTCCTGATGGATGGGTTGGACAAGGGACTATCCCCAAGCACCATCCGCAGACAAGTCGCAGCTCTATCCGCGGTGCTCCTGTGTGACAATTCCGCCCCTCTGGCACACCACCCTACGGCGCGTTCCTTTTTAAAGGGAGCGACTAACGCCAGGCCACCAGCGGTTCACCGATATCTTTCTTGGGACCTACACCGGGTTTTGCAGGCCCTCATCTCGCCACCCTTCTAACCCATTGCCACATGTTCTCTTAAACTGTTGTCCATGAAGGTGGCCTTCCTCGTGGCGGTCACGTCGGCCAGGCGAATTTCAGAACTGGCTGCTCTCTCCGTCAGAGAGGACCTGTGCATCTTCCATACAGACAGGGTGACCCTCAGACTAGATCCTTCCTTTATTCCCAAGATCAATTCATTGTACCATAGGTCCCAGGAGGTAATTCTACCAAATGTCTGTCCTAACCCTTCCCATGATCTCGAGAAACGGTGGCATACTCTGGACGTTCACAGGGCCCTGCAACGTTACATCAAACGGACTTCGGACTTCCGTAAATCCGAAGCATTGTTTGTGTCATTTCAACCTTCCTCCATGGGTCAGAGGGTGTCTTCCTCAACAATAGGGAGATGGATTAGGGCTTGCATCGCCCTCGCATACCGTTCACAGTCATTGGCTGTTCCTGGGCACATCACGGCCCATTCCACCCGTGGCACTGCTACATCAGCAGCCTGGGCAACCCAGGCACCTATCGGGGAAATCTGTAGGGCGGCAACATGGTCCTCACCATCCTTTGTCAGGCACTACAAGATTGACAAATATGCCTCCTCGGATGCCTTGTTTGGTCGCAGGGTGTTGCAACATGTACTATCAACCAGCGGGACCCAGGCCGAAACTAATTCTCCCCCTTAGAGACAACAGGGCTTTGGTATGTCCCATTTGTGGATTCTCCATCCAATCATGCTGGAGAAGGGGCGTTGTCTTACCTGAACGCCTTTTCTCAGCATGATGATGGAGAATCCACTCCCCCCCTTTGAGGGTCAGTTTTGGCCCTGGTTTCAGGAAAGCACACATGTCGGACTAATGTCTGTGTCTCGCCTTAGTCTCAAACTGGGGTGCTCTTGCACAGCAGAGGCGTAGCTACACTTCAGACTTAGTCTTATTGGAGCAGGAAGATTAAGACAACCCATTTGTGGATTCTCCATCATCATGCTGAGAAAAGGCGTTCAGGTAAGACAACGCCCCATCCCAGCAAAAATAGAAAATGCTGTGAAACCTTGGGTTTGGGCAGCGGGACAGCCAGGGAACACAATATTTGTAACCCCAGTCCCAGTGGCCTTAGCTCCGGGGGAGGCAGGTGGCCAATATAAAGCAGTATAATATTAAATGGGAGGCAAAGCAAGGTCTCCAGCCCATTACAGAAAATTAGAATGGGGACTCATAACTCAAACATCTTTACCTTGGAACACCCCAGTGCTACCTGTTAAGAAGTCAGATGGGTCTTTCATTTCATACAGGACTTGTGCAGGGTGAACAGAAATACTCTCCATGTGGTAGTAACTAGCCCATACACCTTGTTGGCACATGTTAATCCAAAGGATAAGTGGTTTATTGTGTTGGACTTAAAGGATGCTTTTTCTGTATTCCATATTAACCAATATTTGCCTTTGAATGGCAAGATACCATATCAGGCATCCCTGTTCAATATACATGGACTAGGTTACCACAAAGATTTAAAAATAATCCCACCATCTTTGGACAATGCTTGGCCAAGGACCTATATAAACTATCATGGGTCAAGGAGTATTCAGTTTCACAGTACGTGGATTATTTGCTTTTAGGTACCGATACAAGGGGAAAATGTATAGAAGGAACTATATTGCTCTTGAACTGGCTGGCAACCTGTGACTATAAGGTGTCTAAAGCAAAAGCCCAAATTGCACAGCAGGAGGTTAAATACTTAAGGTATGGCATCTCTGTGGGACAGTGGAAACTGTTAGCTCCAAGGAGGGAAGCTATCTGTTAGTTGAAGCCACCTGTTAACAATAAACAACTGAAAGGATTTTTGGGGATGGTTGTTTTTTGTAGAATTTGGATTCCTAATTTTGGATTAATTGTCAAGCCCCTTTATGAAGCAGTTAAAGGGGGAGAAAAGGAAATATTTGAGTGGACTAGAGAAGGCCAATAAGCATTCACACAAAGAATGAACTTATGAGAGCACCAGCTTTGGGGCTTCCAGACCCCACTAGACCATTTACACTCTTTGTAGACGAGTGCCACCATGCTCCTCCCACCCACCTATATTACACCCACTTTACCCAAAGGGAAGATTAAAAACCATAGGGACCTTGAACAATCCAGAAAGCATCTGAAGGACTACTGACCCCTTACCTGGTTCAGTGGGCTCTGGTCCCTCAATAATGCCATGTATCATATACAGGCGGTGGTGGAAATCCTAGCTAATGAGACTGGGGAGCTTTTTATTGATGCAGCCAAGGAACAAGAAGCCATACGGCAATGACAGTTCAGAATAGAATGGCTCTAGATATAGTATTGGCATTCAAAGGAGAGGTGTGTGCATTAATTGGACAACAATGCTGTGTGTATATTCTGGACAAATGAGAGGAATTCCAAAGCGAACTGAACACATAGCAAAGATAGCTGCAACCCCCTACATGAAGGAATGGGAAGGCCTGTTTCCACCCCATCACTCCACACTTAGTCCATTTAGCTTGATAATAGTCAATAGCTTACATGCATCAAAGGAGACTCTGGCACTATCCATAGGTCACGTGTTATTCTTTCCCAAGAGGTATTGTCTGTGCATCCCTCCATATGTCCAGATTTGAAGTTGTTGGTAGGGCTTTACTGTATTGACAGGAGCATAACAAGTGACCCTATCCACCACTTTGCAATTGGAATACGTAGTCTTGTTAAAAACACAACTCCCTTTTGTTCTTTTAATTATTGGATCCATGGTCTGAAGAAAGTTGTGAGGGAAACAGCAGCAACAAAGTAAAAACAAATGTAGCAATACACAGTCTAGATACTATGAACCCGAGTTCCAGGATAGTCCAGTCCATTGAAGTTTTCTCCTGGTTAGATGGAAACACAGTTCAACAGGCGAGGCAGGACGAAGCTAGCCGTCCAGCTCCTGGTTGGCTCGCCATTGGAGAGGGGAAAACAGAACTTTTCATGGCCCCACCTTGATTCCTTCCACTTCTCACTGCAGTTGAGGTGCTCAGGAGGACTTGACGGGGATGGAACCACTTAGACATAGGTGACAGTTCTTTCACCTGAACCCACTCTCCAGGAATAAAGATCAGTCAGAGACAGGTGTTAGGGCAGCCTGGGCCTGTACTGAGATAGAAGACAAAACCTGCACCAGATTATGCAAATACTGAGTAACATTCTTCTCTTCTTCATTGATATTCTTGAATCTTCGTGCAACTCCCATCCATCATTTCAAAGCAAGTTTTCCAGAGCTGAGGCCTGTATTGAAATGGCCTCAGCAATAGATGTCACAACTTGTCCAGCCACTGTGTACGTACCACATCCATAAGCTTTCAAAAAAAAAAATCTAAACACATTATCTGATTCCTCCTCAAACATTCACTTCCTTCTGTGTGCCATTTCTGCCACTTCTGCACCAACTTCACATGAGTTAACTCTCCCTTTTACTATTAATCCTCTTTCTTTCCAATTTTTTCAAAAGTATCCACATTCCTCCTCTCTTCCTCATGAACAACCTCAGAGCCTGGCTCACAGACCTGAGCTGACAACAGGGAGAGAGCCCCCCCAGCCTCCACCAACATTTTCTCTTCCCCATCTATCACCACACATCCACGATGCCCTTTTCCCCTTTAACTACTTTGCTAGATCCATGTATGAACAAATCGGGCAGAACCTTTGCAATTCTATCACTTCATGTTCTAATCAGATTAGTTCATTGAGCTCAAGAACAGGGCAGGGTCCAAATCTACTGATTTCTTTCTCCCGGCCAGTCCTGAGCTAACACACCTTTCGCTATTCCAGAATCAACATTCATAAAAAGATAAAAAGGTTTCTGTCTCCCCCTCCTGAGTAAAAAAATTACAAGCTAAAAACTGCAAGAGCAGATCTCAGATTTCACTTTCTCCTTCCTTCCCTCCACCTTTGAGGCCATAGTTAAGCAGAGAGAATTTTTTTTAAAGGATCACCCAAACCTCTTTCACCCTTCTCCCTTTTTCTGTCTCTCTTCCAAAGAAAAAAGAAAAAAATCGTATCAAGCCGGTCATTCTTTCAACACAATCTTCAACCCTCATGCAAACACCTTCTACTATTGTTCCATTTCACAACAACAACAATAAAACCTGCAATTTACTGTTTCTTCACAGCCTGGGGTGGGGTGGGGAACTCACACATACACAGGCATTTGCACATCAGCATACCCACACGTTCACTTCCATTCAAACTGCTTGCATAAACAATTTCACATACAGATATTTCATTTCATGCTTTCTCCAGGCAACCATTTATTTTTAAATAATGCCTTTTTGTTTGTTGTTATCCCAAGTTTGTCCCTCACCCAAGTCTTGGAAATAACACAAAACAATACAGACTCATATACACAGATACTATTAAGACAACATTTCCAGGCCTGTTGCTTGTCCTCCAAGAAGTGAGAAAACTCAAGATGTGATTTTTGAGGGCCCTTAACCACCTCCTATTTTTCTCACCATTCCAAGTCCAAGCTTGATGTTCTGGATGGCCAAATATTTAACAAACACATCAATTAGGGGTTTGAGGCCAAAGCAGGCCTCCCTTTTTAATTTAGCAAATTCAAAGGACACTGTAGAAGGATCAAAAAGGAATGTTGAATTTGGGGCCCTTTGCCGGCCTGAATGGGGAGGGGGAAACTGCAGAGAGCAGCTTTCTTCCTTCGCATCTGATAATAGGGATGGTTTCCAAGAACAGTAGATGGCGCCAGTGTCTAACAGAAAGGAGTTGAATGTACATCCAAAGAGCCAGATTAGAGGAAAAAAACTTGCATCCAGTCCTTCTTTGAATTTTTCTTTTCTTCCGTGCTGAAGTTGTTAAAAAGATAAGCTAGCCAAACAGAGGTGCACAAAATTTTGCAATGTTGCTCTCTTGAAGATTATTTTTACTACCGCAATTTCTTTTCTTTTTTTAAAACAAGTTTTATTAATTTTTCATTTTTACAAGACTTCAGGTATTTAAGGAAGCAACATGGTGGTTGGGTAATACATAGTCCAGTAACACGCTTATCCATACATATATCAGTTTACATCATCAAAATTTTCCTCTCAGTTTCCCTTAATTATTATACCAAATTCAAATTAATAAATTGCTAGTTATAACTCAATCATTTAAAACATTTATAAACAACTTTTAAATTATATGTCTCCAGATCCTGTTTTTGACTTTTGTCTGGTTTCAATTACAATATTCCAGTTGGCTTAGTGTCCAATAATGTTTAAGTTTTGGATAACCTTAATTCATGCAAAATAATATGTCTAAAATACACTTATTATTTATTCCAGTAGATTCTTAGTTTATTTCACAGTCATATTCTAATTCTCATTCTAATATCATCGCTTACTCATAAAATAACCTTTATCCTCTAAATTCATCTTCCATTTATAATTCAAAACAATTATTTGAATAACTAATTTATTTCCCTTATAGATATAAATCCTAAATGTTAAATCAAATAACATCTTTTAAAATCTTATCTCATTACGTAAAATTTAAAGCTCTTCCATTAAATATCACATAAAGAAGACCATTTTAAGTCTAACTCTGGCTTTCCTTTTGTGCCAAGCCGGCTTCCATAAAAGAGCTTTTAGATCCTCAAGTGGCTCTCCCTTCATTCCTGCATATATCATTTGAATCAGGGGAGACCATCCAATCATCAGCCTATCAAGGAAGCCAGTCCCTTCACAATCATTGAATTGTTGGCCAAATGGTTTAGGTCTCCATATTTGAGTTAATGCATTTATCATACATTCAGGCTGGTCTTCTTCTTCTGGTTTTGGCTGGTTTAGATGAAAGGTCATGTTAAATGTTGTAGTTGTTTTTGGATCATCTGAATTGTCTTTAATCTCAGTATATTGTGTATGTAAGTCCTCTGCACGTTCCATCTTAGCATTGCTTTGTTGAGTTTCTATTGTTGTAGTTGTAAAGTCTTTAAGTGAGGTCAAAGTTTGGGTGTCGGAGTTCTGAGTAGATTGTAGCTGACATTCTTTAAAATCCACTTTGTTATTAATTCCTTCTATTGCTTTTTGGGATGTAGATTCATCTAATGAGGTTGAAGTTGCGTTTTGTAGCTTTAAAATGGCACGTAAGTCTTTTATTTTAGAATTCATTAGCTCAGTGGCCTCTAGGATTTTTTTGAGTATAAGTTTGACATTAAGCTGTGGGTGGTGTTCCTCCATTTCTGTAATGTTTGCAAATAGTCCTTTAGTGGAGGCTATTTTTAATAAAAGTCAATAACTGTCCACCTCCACTGTAAAGAGATATTTTCTCCACCCAGCTGTTTCAAGTTCTTATCTTTTGTTGCTGTCAAGGACAAGTTTTAGTCTCAGGAGTCTCCCAGTCAGAAAAAAATTATTTTTTTTTCATTTGCTGTACCACATTTCACCACATGATGTCCCCAGTAACATACAGAATGGAGCTTTTATCCAGTTCAAGAGAGGAAAAAAAGAATATTCCCCCTCTTTTTTCCAGCTTAGCAAAAAATAAAACAGTAAGTTTTTATAGAAGTACAGAGCTTTTAGGGAGCCCAGGTATCCAGATATTACAAGTCCAGGTATGTGGTCATTTGATCTTATTCCTTTTTTTGTTTTTGTTTCTTGGCTTTATGTTCCCGGAGTAAGCAGAAGCCGTGGAATTAAGCTGGGGGAAAGGGTATTTTAAGGATTTTAGAGGAAAGTAGTTGGGAAAGAAAAAAGGAAAGGTAAAGTCTCACCCAACTCCTCCAGTTGCTTCATCAGGTTTATTAGTGCTTTGGGCTTTTGGCTGGTGCGACTAAGTTAGCAGCCATGTTAATGGCCGCTCTTCTTCGGTCCTGAGAAGTTGCCGCAGATCAAATGGAGAGGTTGCCGCCCCTCCGCAATCTGGCGAAGGTCCTCCCCAATGGTGGTCCCTCCTCCAGAGCGACTTTCGACCCTTTCCAGGGTCTCCCAAAGAAGAAAAACTGGACGGCGGGGAGAGCGATCTCACCGCGCGTCTGCCAGTGCCGCAAACCGGAACCGGAAGCCTTTACTACCACAATTTCAATGCTTTCCAATGGGCTAACACGCAACCTACTGGAAATACGCCCCCTCCTCTTCTCTAAACACCAGTTCATTTGCTCAGTGCAAATCAATGACCCCAAAGAGATTTCTCAGTGCCTTTCCTTCAGCATCGGGGGCCAGCCACGCCTTCCCTTATGCGGGAGTCCCTTACAAGGGGTTTCCTTAATAATCATTCATCTCTATCACGTTGCAGGCAACTAAATTCCTGCCCTTCAGGCATTTCACATACATACACACACACTCCCTCCCCCAACCTCCTCCTCATTGCGGAATGTTTGTTTCTATTTACCAAATTTCTCCTGTGTTCTCGTCTCCTCCTACCTTCATTGGGACGAGATGGAAGCTACTTTAAACATTCAGGATTCAGACAAACTCAGGTCTGCTAGCAGCTAGCCAATTCAAAAGTCACCAGACCCAAAGGGTCTGGGAGCCCTCTTGATTTTATAGCTGGCCTGCACCAGTTTTCCTGGATGTCATGCCTGAAGGTTGCTGAAGGACTCATTCACAGGGAGTTTCAATAGAGAAACCACCTTGAAGAAAAAAACCGTCAAGTCCCTGTTCGGGCACCAAATATGTAAAGTCACTGGCCTTGGCAAAACTTGAGAAATCATAAAAATCCAATCATGAAAACCCAAGCAGAGGCTTCTCAAAGATAAAGCACTTTATTTTCGATCAAAATAAGTCCTGGGTGGGAACACAATCTAAACACTGGCAGTGTTGCGTTCAGAAGTGCCACACCTTAGAACGTTAGTAGCATTGTTTATAAACTTTGTCAACCAATCAACATTAAACAACAGAGTTATTACCATATAAGGAAGACATCAATCATTCCTGTACACTCCCTTATTCCCTCCTTCAGTACATCCCATCCATGTACATGTTTCCCACTCTTGCATGAAATTTGTCCCTGATGCAAATGCTGATTACAGAAGCAAGATATAATAGTTAGGCTAAACAATTTCTTTTTGTTCCAGTTACAGAACCCTTCAATCTAAAATGCTGTTAATAAGACTGGGCCCATGTCGCTGCTTCAAACTTTTCCTACAAGAACTGTTTGGCAAATGAAAATCAGAGGAAAAAAAGGAAAAGAAATCAATGAAAGACTGAGGGCAAGCAGGCGAACTTCCATTCTCTGCAAAGAGAACAGTGCTTATTCATGATTCAGTATCACGTAGAAGTTGCTCAAGTTTTCCTATTCTTCATATTTTCACTTCGTAGTGCAATTAATAAATAATATTTAAAAATTCACTTGTAATGTGTTGCCATCAAAATTATTTTTTGTGCTTTTGGTTTTCTGACAGTGACTAAATTCTTTGTCTTGGAGTAAATAATTCTGAGCTTTTTTTATTCTACAGTAAACATTAATTTCATTGTTTGCATGCCAATTTGGTTACAGAGGTTAGTACCATGCATCTGTATGTATAGGTACAGAGATACTTCCTTCACTGAAAGCTGTTGGAGGGAGATATGTCAGGGGTGAACAACCAGATCTAACAAGAAGAGTTCAATTAGAGTTTTAACACAGGAAGCTTTTTAGATTGACAGTTTGCACATGGGTAAAATTAGATAAAGTTCACTGGCATTCAAAGGGGGTCAGACTTTGCCTTCTTGTGCCCACAAAAGGATTCCAAACTATTTGACTGATTTGACTCCTCCCCCTGGCTCAGCCAATCTCTCTCCAACAAGAAAACAGATGAAAGTTCTGTGACAGTGTTATTCAAACAGAACACAAAACAACTCAAATATACCCGTCTTCCTCCTCTATTCGTTCAGATTTGTTTTGGCAATGTCCCAATTCTTCTATATGAACTTGTATACTATTATCTTCATATAATTTAAACCTCCTGTCTAAAATGATTGGCTAGCACATTTTCCCAAAGTCTGGCTCTATTTACTGGACCAAACACTAAAAATCTGTGAATTTCATGTAGAAGTTGTGGAGAATTTTGCCCAACAATATCCATATCATATTATAACACCTAAATTCAGTTTGCTCTGGGTACAGAATCTGATCTGAGTCCACCCATTCAAAATATTTGAAAAAGATTCCTTTTACACTGCTTGGTGCAAAATTTAATCAAACTCATTAACTGGTATTTGGCTGCATTTGTCTTGTCCACTTTTTAAAAATTGACCACATTTTTGAGCCATCAATGGAAATCTATCCTATAGTGTTATGGTAAAACAAGGCTGGCACCTATTGGGACCTGTAGTCAGAGAAGGTTTTAAATACTATTGGTGGCAGCATGTCCCATTCTGGTGCTTTAGCCCTTGTTTTAAAGAAGACAAAGGTTTTCAACCATAGTAACAAGGACTTGTGCTATCAAGTCGATGGCAGCTCTTAGCAATCACATAGATTTTCTCCATGATCTGTCCCCAACCTGGTCCTTCAGGTCTTCCAAAGTAGTAACTATTGCCTCTATAACTGAGTCCATTCACCTTCGCTCTTTCCTTTCCTTTCCCTTCCCTTCCCTTCCCTCTTTCCCAGCATCACAGCTTTCTCTAAAGAACCAGGTCTTCATATAATGTGTCCAAAGTTTGATCATTTGAGCTAGTCATTTGTACCTTGAGTGATAACTTGGATTGATTTGTTGATAATCCGTTTGTTTCTTTTCTTGGCTGCCCATGATATTGTTGGGAGTCTTTTTAGAAATGAGGCATTCTGTAATGGAATTTAAAATATCTTCTATTTCCTCCAGTCCCTGTATTTGCTTCTCCTACTCAAGAAAGATTTGCTAGATTACCCAACAAAAAAGATTATCACAAACTTGATTAGCCTCTTATGCCTGTAGAGACTAATTTCTACAATTTATTTTTACTGTGATTAATACAAGTAAGGCCTAATTCATGTCAAAGATTTGAGCAATATTCATATTTATTCTTCCTAATCAGATTTTTGTTTATACATGTTTAGAGATGCTTTCTGCAAGGAACTGAATACTACTAGTTTTTTTATAGCTTTGGCAAGCTGCCTCCTTATTGTATATTTCTAAATTCTTGGTCAACAAAGTTATACTGTCTATCATTTTAATTTGAAATGGTTATACACAGATAGGATTTCAGAGTATTAAATATCTTATTATACACATTCCTAATTTCTCCTGTGAAACAAATACAGGAGCTTTCCAATGCAGCATCTTTAAGCTGAATAATATATTTTTACCATTTTGTGATTATCTCCATCCATTTGAGACAATTCTTTTTTTTTTTTATAGAAATTTTTATTAATTTTTCAATTAAAACAACAAATACAAATGATGCCTTTATATACACCAACAAACAATAAAAATACTCAAGACATTTTCGGATACACTCGGCAGTCCCCGCCTTGCCTCCACCCTCATCCACTTTACCTCTCCTTCCTCCCCCTAAACCCACAACCTCTCCTCCTTTTCTTACCACTTCTCTACATCCCCTCCGCATTCTTAACCACCTTGTCGAGTGCAGCTAGGGGTACCAGCCGAGTATATCCTCTTATTAATACAATTCCATTATATACCTATAATAATTGAATACATCAAATATAATCTCCCCCTAATCGCCTCCCCTCCCCGACTTCCCAGAACTAACACACTCCTAAAACAATCAGTTATATAAGAAAAAACTTTAACTCGAATAATAAAAAACAAAACAAAAATTATACTATTTTAACACCAACACTCATATATAATTATCCATCTTCCCCCAGTCCAAATATCTAAAAATTAAACTTTACCATTTCTCATTATAATAATTCCATTAAATACAGAAATTAAATCCTTTAAAATAATATAAATATATATCATTAATCATCTACTTCAAAACATTCATATAAATTCATTCTTCTTATTTATAATCTAATCCAGAATTTTAAAAATATAAGCTTC